>NW_016804853.1:2408276-2426122 GCF_001698545.2 Rhinopithecus bieti
GGCTCTCAAGGGAAGAACAAATGCCAAATGAACATCATGGCAGCTCTTTAATATAAAAGTGGGAGTAGGAATTAGAAAAGCTGAAAAAAACTAGTAAAATCAAGATTACCTTCATCCTAAGTGCAAATTAGACTTTACCTTTTTGGGAGGTTATTTACGGCAAAGTTTTATAGGTTCTTTTGAGATAGCCGAGAGTCAAATAGAAATAAGGAATCATTTGTAAGAGACATACACTCAGTAGTATACAAATTATAAAAAGTAAGAAAAAGAAATATACACTTATTTAAAAATAATAATACCTATTTTTTATTATTCTCTAGGACATTAGAGTATACCAAAATGATATAGAAGAAAGGTGATGAGATACAAATATTAAAAAGAATAGAATGAAAATGAGGAATGTAATTAAAAGAGGGGATTAAAGAATGGAAAGGAGAGATGACTGCATAAGAATAACAACTCACCCCTACTCTCCATAACTTGGAGTTTATTAGATTTTCAAAGTTCTAACATTTAACATTAAATAATGGTTATTCCTCTAGAATTTTTTTTCACAGTCTTTCATAAAAAATAAAGGGATGCATAATTTTCTGTAAGCCTGTTTTATCTTTGTAAATTCTGAGAGTAAAAGAATATTGATAAAAGACATAGGACAGCTTGTAAAACATATATGGAAAAGAACATCTCAGTTGTAGTTTAAAAAATAACTATAATTAATTCCTGTGGGCTTTCATACTAGGGCCATAATAAAATATCCAACTATTATTGAGTACTTATTTATATGCTTGACATGTCTAAGTGCTTTACATACATTAGCTCATCTAATCTACTACAAGCTTATGAGTTAGGTATTAACTTTTGTCATCATTTTATAAAGTAGTACACTAAGACATAAAGAAGGTTAATAACTTAGCCCAAGCTACACCTAATAAAAGCAACCCTAGACTGAACTATGACAGCCAGTTTTCAGATGCATTGCCCTTGATCATAGAAAATCATCATCTTAAATTTATCATCATAATCAAACAATTAGCATTTTGTTATTCTGTCTGAATTGTTTTTTGGTTCTATATCCAGTCATTTTCTTCAGGTTCACGAGTTAACTAATTTATTTGTGAAAATGCCAATATAGTGAAAATAGATCTTCGCTAAAGATGTTGAGACAAGGTAGCCACAAAACGAATAAAATGTGTACACTGTATACACAATATTAGTGTTTGATAAGGATATTTTGCCATAAAATTCAGAGATGATTTAATTTCAAAATATAAGAAAAGAGCACAAACCCATCTGTCTGAGACTTTTAGTGCATAATTAGATTCTCAGGTGTTCTGCTTTGATAAAAGTAACCAGAGCTCTTTTGTATTGAAAAGGGCATTGAGCATAAAGCTAGAAACTCTCACTTTTGTTCCCGGGCGTACCAGTATGAACTTGGGCTTATCACATAAATCCTTGTCTCTCTGTTCATCTCTAATTTGGGGATAACCCAGCATAGCAGCATCTATTCACACTACCTCGCTGTGTTTTGTATCAAAATTGCAACATAAAAAATGATCCTTTGAAAAGCAGCAGTCATCTCTTAAAAGAATAGTAATAAATCAAAGTCTAAATTGAACCTCAGAATGCACAGTGATAAGGTTTGGATTTGTGTCCCCGCTCAAATCTCATGTTGAATTGTAATCCCCAATGTTCGAGGAGAGTCCTGGTGGGAGGTGATTACATCATGGGGGGAAAATTTGCTCCTTGCTGTTCTCATAATAGTGAGTGGATTCGTGTGAGATCTGGTTGTTTAAAAGTATGTAGCACCTCCCCTTTGCTCTCCGCCTCCTGCTCTGGCCATGTAAGATATGCCTGCTTCCCCTTCCGCCATGATCAAAAGTTTCCTGAAACCTCCCCAGCCATTTTTCCTGTACAACCTATAGAACGGTGAGCCAATTAAACGTATTTTCTTTACAAATTACTCAGTTTCCGTTACTTCTTTGTAGTACTGCAAGAACAGACTAATACACACAGTAATAGAAAAAGTGTATTCAAGAACCAGAGTAACTTGTTTTTAATTCTTTCAAAGTGGTAAAATCCGTATTTTGTCGTGCTTGGGACCAATTCATTTAAATATCCTAAATCACTCTGATCATGTCATTTAAGAAGGAGCATCTTTATGGAATAGGATGTTATCGATACTTTTTGGCATCTTCTCAGTAAAAAAGAAAGATGTGTATTCACAGAGGATCACAAGTGGCTTTCAGAAGTAGAAGAATAAAGCTAACAGATATGAAAATTAATGATTATAATCACCTTAGTGATAATGTAATGTGTTCATCCACATCTCATCACTGAACGTAGCATATTGGCTAATTGGTTGCATGTTCATTTTTAGCTTTCCTATCATCTCTACCTCAGTGCCAAGCCACAGTAGATGCTTCGTAAGTACCTACTGCCATTAATGATGACTTAGGTCCTTAAGTCAGACATTTTTACAGGATTTCACTTTCACAAATACTTTACTATGTTTTAAGAGTATGTAAAATGTTTGTCTCCTACTTCAGTGATTTTAAAACTAATTGTGAAACCCACTCACCTAACCTGTGGGGTTTAAACTTAAGAACTCATTCATACAGATTGCCTTATTGGGCTTTTGTTGACAGAAGATTAGGGGAGTTTTTATGCTTGGTGAACTACATTTTGAATGCATTTAATTACAAGAAAATGACTTTTAGTTTATCCCAATGGTAAGTATGCTTGGGAAACCAGGGAAAGTGATAGAAGGGGAGGAGGGAAAATGCAAACTCTGTCACAGAGTAGCACCTTGGGAAATCAAGGTGAGCCAAAATTAGAAATTGCACAGAGTTTGTGCAAGCACCATGGGTTGGTAACCCTTGATTTGAGAGGCTGCTTTCAAAGTAAATTAGTGAAAATAAAATTTTCATAAGGACTTCTAAAATCAGAGAGGAAGGATAGAAATCATAAACATGTCATCCCTCTCTCTCTCTTCTGTAATAATTTGGAGAATTCCCTTCTGTTAGAAGTCTACTAGTATTTTTTAATATCTTGGCAACCTGTCAGATTTTGCAATGTATAGTGGTTGAGATGGTGGGAGAAAAGAAGTCCAAATAAGTAAAATAATGTACAAGAAGGAGTGCTGAATTATAGATATGGAGAAAGTAATATGGAGACACAAAGGACAGGGAAAGATTAGTTCCTGCTGGGAAGATCAGAGATGTATTCATGACGAGGATATTTGAGCAGAGCATGGAAGGTTTGATGGGAATTTTGAGACTGAGATAGATGTATATCAGCTTTGCATGAGACAAGTACAGATCTAGAACAGGATAGGCATAAGTTTAATTGGCAGATTAGCTGGACTAAAAGCTTACATTTTTGTCTCATCCTTTCTTTACATCATTTATCAAGTTACATTTCAGCTTCTTAATCAAGAGATGGACTCTATGCATATGCACCTTGATATTGATTTAGATGTGCAACTTGCTTTGGCAGATTGTTAGCATATGTCACATAGCTAATGCATGCAGAGCTTAATACCTAAGTGATGGGTTGATAGGTGCAGTAAACCACCATGGCACACATTTACCTATGTACCAGACCTGCATGTACCGCACATGTATCCCAGAACTTAATAAAATAAACTGTGTTTTTTTAAAAAAAGGACTTGCTTCTGTGCCTTGAGAATATGATTGGGCCACCGTGCTGGGGTATGAGAGACACATGGAGTCACCCCAGACATCTTAAGCAAGGCATGTCTGGATCAACCAATAGCCCAGTCAATCCTCAGATATATAACTAAGTCTAGCCAACATTAATAGAGCTGCCTTGCCAATTGCCCCATTTGCATGAGCAATACATACTTCTAGCTGTGAGTTCGATTTGTGGTTGTTTATCCTACCAGATGTTTATAGGCATTCACAGAATCCATTTCCAGACATGAGAACACAGAAAGAAAAGAAAGACTATGTTTCTACTATCACTTTTTCAGGAGTTAGAAAACTCTCTCCACAAACCCTTCTGGAATAATTCAACTCATGATTCATTGACCAGTCCTGAATCATATGCCCATTCTCTAACAAATTGATGGCAAAATGCAAAGAGATTAGACTAATTATATGGGGCAAAATGGATGTAGAAGAGTCAATTGCCATGACTTTCAATCATACTTAATGTAAAACTATAAGTGAATATTTACTTGTGTGATAATGATTTTGTTTTAATTTTAACCAAATTATTGAGGTATAATTTAGAGAAAATAAAATGCACCTGCTTCAATTTGATGACTTTTGACAAATGCAACTACCAACATAACAACAAATACAATGCAACTACCAACATAACAACAAATACAATGTTTTAGTCACCCTACACAGTAAACTTGTGCTCTTTTACAGTTAATTCCCCCTTCCCTTATATATGGCCTCAAGCAACCATGAACCTACTTTCTCTCCCTATGTATTGGCTTTGCCTATTCTAAAATGTTATAGAAATGGGATTTTATGGTAAGAATTCTTTTGCATTTGGTTTCTTTCATTCAATATGTTTTTGAGATATTTTTCAGGTTGTTGCATATTACTTCATTCTTCTTTTTTATGGTTGAATAGTAGTCACTTTTAGACACATACCATTATGTATTTGTCTATTCACTTGTTAAATTGGTAGACAATTTAGTTGTGTTTCAGTTAGGGTCCAACTAGGAGAAAAAAAAGACACAGTAATTTAAACAGAGAAAGTTTTAGTATGAAAAAATATTAAATATAACAAAGAATAGAATTAACATGTGATTGACTAGCAAGAAGTAGAGAGACCTCAAATGAATATAAGAACCATAGACAGTGGAAAAGTCAAACTATCCCAAGGGATGTAATAGAGTACCCAAGGAAGAGGAATTCTTTCATCAAAGGTTGAGATCCAGACTTCACTGGAAAAGAAACAGATGTGGTTCACTGGATGACAGAGAAGACAGTGAGATACCCATGGAACTTGCTGAAAATATACCCTCTCTGGTGCTGGTAGAAGCCATGCCAAGAAAGATGCTACGTTTGGAACTCATTGCAAATCAACTGATGGGGTATAGGTGAAGATGTTCATTGGGGAGGTACTCTATTGATATCAGTTCACCAAACCAGGTAAGAGGTATGGTGGGAGATTTGGGTCCCTGATGGCTATCAGTCATTATAAGAAGTTGTGTCTGGAGAAGCCCCTAATTCTGAGGGCTGGGCACTGGGGGAAATGTATGCAGCAGGGGCTGGACATTGGAAAAGTTAGACTCTCCATGTGCCCATCACTAGTGAAACTGCAAGTGGAAGGAGCTTGGTAAGAGGGGCCTGCTGAAATCAACACGTGTCCTTTCACCTTGTGCTTTCTTCTGGCACCTTCTACTGAGAAATCTTAACATTATGTTATTATTCGAAAGAGAAATATTTAAAGCACACAGCCCTATTTTCACAGAGCAGTGAATGAACAGTGTATTTGTAGTTGAGAGGTAATAAACTGACAAATGGCACAGATTACTTGCAGTTTCTGGCTATTCTAAATAAAGGTACCATGAATTGGTGTGCAAGTCTTTGTGTAGACATAGATTTTCATATTTCTTGGGTAAATGGATAGCAGAAGAATTGCTGAGTCATGATACAGGTAGGTATAACCTTATGACAAACTGATAAAATGTTTTCCAATACTTGGTGTTGCCCATCTTTTTAATTTTAACTATTGTAGTGAATGTAAAGTAGTAGCTCATTGTGATTTTAACTTGAAATTTCTTGCTATTTATTTAGTTGAGAATCTTTGTGTATTTCTTGGCCATCTGTCTATCTTCTATTAGAAAATATCTGTTCAAAACTTTTATTATTTAGGTAATCTGAATATAAGCTGTCTGTCAGAAATACATCGTGTCAATTTACTTGTTCTTAAAACGTTTTGTAAGAAAGGTTGGTAATAGAAGGATAAGATCAGATTAAATGGGCAAAATAGACTATAGACTCTATAAACTCTAAAGTTTCTTTCTTCATAAAGATAAGCACATTGTTATAAATAATCATTAGACAGAATGTTAAGGTTTATTTCATACCTTCAATTTGAAAAGCTATGTGATTTCCATGTCAATGTAGATCCAGTCTGTGGCTTGCCTATTTTTTTCTTATCATATCTTTTAATCACCATATTTCTTAATCTTAATACATTTTAATTAATCAAACTTTTATAGTATGTCATCTATCTTTTATGGTGTATACTCTAAGAAATATTTGCCTATCCAGAACACATGTAGATTTTCTATTGCATCTTCTTACAGAGCTTTAGAGCTGTGATTCATTTTGAATTAATTTTAAAAGCAATCTTCCTTTTCCCTCCTCCTTATGTTTAATAAATGGGGTCTTGTTCAGTACTACAAACCTAGCATAAAGAACTGTATTTCTCCCTGATATGGTAAAGGCAAGAGCCTTTCCTTTACTCTTTTTTTTCTCTCTCTCCCTCCTTCCTACCTCCTACTTCTTATAGTTACAAGCTAAATATCACTAGTAAGAACCAGCCAAATATAGGAGAAGATAATTTAATAGAAGAAGTTGATACTAAGAGCATATTGAAGGTTAGCTAGATGTATATTGACACAGAAATTGCATGACTTTTCAAGTTTAAAGTAGGAAAAAGTCTTACCGCCTTACAAATGATTATACCTTTGTTCTTATCTTCACTGCTAATTTTGGCTTCAGATCCAATAAAAATTAGATTATTGAGAAAATAAATAACCTTTTCTAGATAATTTTTTTAGTGAAGAAAGAAACTGGATTTTATGTAGTATAATTTTATCTTGCTCATTTAGTCGGGTCTTATCCTTACATTGCCAACCCTTTCTTACAAGACCTTCAAAAGCAAGCAGATAACTGTTTTGATTAATTATATTTTAAATTTACATTATTTGTCCATTCTTGTGTTTGGCTTGTTTGCATTTTCAGTAAGAATGAGAGGTATGCATACAAATCCGTATGTTAATTCATTCAAAATTGGTAAACACCCGCTTTGGTTAAGACACTATTCTAGTTGCTTCAGACACAGCAATGAGCAAAGTCAAGCCCCCATCTCCCTTTTACAATAAATTTTACAATATTACACCTTTCTGTGATGAGAAATTTGCCTCCGAATGGTTATTATCCTGTTACAAAGAGAGGGAAAAACCTATTTAAAACAACCAGAGACACAAATGAATGTAAAGAATCTACGGAGTCTTTGTTCTCTTGCTCTCTGAAGTCCATTTTTTAATCTATAAATTTAATATGGAATAGAACTGTGCTACTACAACTTTAACATGCATACAAATTGGGGGTGTCTTGGGTGGAGCATCAGATTCTACATTTCTGGCACTCTCTTAGGTGATGGCCATGCATGACTGAGATAGGGTGATTTTTTAGGTTTTTTGAGTCTTTTTATTTAAAAGCAACAAAAAATATAACTGCAAAATTAAAATTAAATGTATGCCACAGAACTATTCACTTCTCACTTCTGTTAGAGGTCTTTGAACTTATTTTCAAGATTCTAAGAGTTTTAAACAAGTATTTCAATGTTGTGATAACCAAAAAAAAAAAAAAAAAAACGAACAAACCAACCAAAATGAATGGAAGCAGTACCTGGATGACCACTTTATAACCAAAGATTGTCAGGTGTTATCAATGCCCACATTTTCTACAACACCACAATTTATATTTGAAGCCTAGATTATTTCAATAGCCTTCCTGCCTCAGTTTTTTGCCTACATCAATTTATTTTCTTTTATCTTTTTTCTTTTTTTTTTTTTTTGAGACGCAGTCTCGCTCTGTCGCCCAGGCTGCAGTGCGGTGGCCGGATCTCGGCTCACTGCAAGCTCCGCCTCCCGGGTTTACCCCATTCTCCTGCCTCAGCCTCCCGAGTAGCTGGGACTACAGGCGTCCGCCACCTCGCCCGGCTAGTTTTTTGTATTTTTTAGTAGAGACGGGTTTCACTGTGTTAGCCAGGATGGTCTCGATCTCCTGACCTCATGATCCGCCCGTCTCGGCCTCCCAAAGTGCTGGGATTACAGGCTTGAGCCACCGTGCCCGGCCTAGGAAGAAGACTGAAATACCTATACAATATAATTCAGGGCTGGGTTCGGTGGCTCATGCCCCTAATCCCAGCACTGTGGGAGGCTGAGGAGGGTGGATCACGAGGTCAGGAGTTTAAGACCAGCCTGGCCAATATAGTGAAACCCTGTCTTTACTAAGAATATGAAAAACATTAGCTGGGTATGGTGGTGGGCACCTATAATCCCAGCTATTCAGGAGACTGAGGCAGAAGAATTGCTTGAACCCAGGAGGCGGAGGTTACAATGAGCCGAGATCGCACCACTGCACTTCAGCCCGGGTGACAGAGTGAGACTCCATCTCAAAAAAAAGATTTTATATATATATACGTGTGTGTGTGTGTATTTATTTATATTTTTCAGCTCAAAACTTTCCAAGGTCTTACTATGTCACTTCACTTACTATTACCTGCAGAGCATTGCATCATCTGGCCGCATTCTCTCTTTTCCTTTATCTGCTGCTACTCTCCACTTGCTCAGTGTAACCTAGAGGTTTTGTTATAACTCAAGAAATGCTAGCCACAGACTGCTTTCTCATCTACTGTTACCTCTTCCTCATGTAGATCTCTCCCTTAACTCCTTTGGATCCTGGCTTAAAGGTCACTTTTCAACAAAGCCTCTCCTAACCACCCAATACTAAGTTAAAACCATCCTATCCCAACACTTCTTATCCCTCATCTCTGTCTTGTTTTTCTCCAAGGTAGTGGTCACCTTATAATATTGTGTAGTTTATTTAAAGTTGATGTTTAATATCTGTTATTTCAGTAGAAAGTAAGCCCTACAAAAGCTGGGATTTTAGTACATTTTTGTTAACTTTTTTCCCCCAGTTCAATACTGCCTAAATATAAAGGTTTTCAAAAAATTGACATATACATATGCACGCATACATACATATATATAATATACACACATATATATTCATGTATATTATATTAATACAAATGAATAAACGAAAGACTACTCTATAAAACAAAAGAGCAAAACAAAATTATTTAACTTGAAGCCAAAATGTCACTGGTTTTTTTTTTTTTTTTTTTTTTGAGACGGAGTCTCGCTCTGTTGCCCAGGCTGGAGTGTAGTGGCGCGATCTTGACTTACTGCAACCTCCGCCTCCCAGGTTCGATCAATTCTCCCCTCCTGAGTAGCTGGACTACAGGCTTCCGCCACCACACCCAGCTAATTCTTGTATTTTTAGTAGAGATGAGGCTTCACTATGTTGGCCAGGAAGGTCTCAATCTCTTGACCCCGTGATCTGCCCACCTCGGCCTCCCAAGGTGCTGGAATAACAGGCATGAACCACCATGCCTGGCCGATCTTTGTATTTTTTATACATAGTTAAAATTTTTGTATTGACTTAATTTTATGTAGTATCTTTGCACCTTTGTGCTAACTAATATAATGATATTAGCTATCTTTAAGAGAGAGTTCTGGTAATCTTATGGCTGGATCTGTGCCTGCTACCAGAAAGGCATTATTGGATTTAACTTCAATGTTCTCTTTTTTTTCTTAATTTGTTATCAAATAATTTGAGAGAGAGCTAAATTGTTTAATGTTTACAATTTTTTTTTTCTCACGCTATTTTTTCTTTTCTTGTTTTAAAACTTTCCACCTTCTGTGGAGCTGGCAATTAATCATCTCAGGTTTGCTGGCAGGAGACTGACTGTTTGGCTCCTTTATAGAACATACCTTATGTTTTTTCTTTATTCTTCTTCACTGTTTTGGGATTTATTTTTTCTTCTGTGTGTATGTGTATGAGTTTCTTTAAAGGGACAAGAGATTGTTCTAAGTCACTGGAGTCAGCCAAAGTGAAAGGAATCATTTTTGGGTGGCTTCTCCTAGCCATAGTCTATGCTAGCTCATTAAAAATGTTTATTTAGAGGAAAAAAAATTCATTTATTTCACTGGATAATGGAAACAAAGAGTTTGTGTGTTGTGCGGTGGGGTAGATTGAGGGGGTGGGGGGCGGTGGAGGGTCCTGGTGATTAACCAGAGAAAAATTGTTTTAGTAGGAATCTTGTTCCCAGAACAAACATTAAAAGGAAGCAGTTTCTCCTTAAGTCAGCAAGGAATTTCTAATGTAGTTTCCAAAACGAATTGAGTTGATGAGATCTGATTATTTTTTCAAGACGTGCCAGATTTCTGGTCCTTACCATCTGCTCAGCCTATTGGTAGCAAGTAAAAATATAGTTGGGAAGATGAGAACTAATACTGATTATTAACCTCCAGGCAAGTGCCGTGGGACCTTATGACTTTGTCCTATTCTTAGATCCAAAGCCATAGCCCTTTTGTACATGGGGGTCATCAGAGAACTCTTCACTCTTGAATGAAAGCTTTACTCCTTCCTTCTCCAAAAAGGGCCTAACAGAGCTGCAATGGAAAGGCTAACTGAAGATTAAGATTCCTGCCACATCTAACAAAAGAATCTAGAAAACAATTTAGTTTTATATTTTTATCATCCCAAGTTCACTACTTTGGATGATAAGAAAATAATTTTTATTCTATAAAGAATTGGCATTTCTTTCTTTTGTTCATCTTTTCCTTCATTAGCACAAAAATTATGTAACAGGAAGAACTGAAGATGTAATGAAAATACACTGACCCTGTTTAATATCAAGTGCATTTAGTCATTTATTTATTGACTTATTGTCTGGGGAATAGCAAACTAATTAACCATAAGCAATGCACAATGGTGACCAAATCTGCACAATTTGATAAAGGGCAGAGATAGTTCATTTACCCTCATTTTGAAAAACAGGTCAGCTCAGTGTGGTTGCTTAACTTAATGTCTATCACTGCATGGTAGAATGTCTCTTAGCGCATACTCACTGCTACTTATATTGGGATATCTCCTTGATCTCCTACAACTTTTGTTTATCTGGCTTACTGCAACTTTCATTCTAAATTGTAGAAACCAGGTGTATACTACCTAAAATTCAACCGACTCACAGAACACCTAGTAAATATTTTTTTGAATTGAAACTCATTTAGGATTTGTTACACAGATTTGTTTTTATAGTTGCTCTTCTGCGATTCCCTAGAACCATGGAATAGGCAAAACATAAGGTAGTTTGCATAATTTAGTCCAAAATACCCAGAATAATTTGAATTCAGAGAATATAAGTATTTGCCAAAAGTAATTGAACTCTTGTTATTTAAAATAGGATGAAATCAAATTTTTTTAAAAAATTGCAATACAAATTATTAGTGTAAATAAGCTGTCTTGTTGAAATGTTTTGTTTATTCTCAAATGGTCACTTGGGAATTGAGTTCTAACCCATGAAAAGAGAGTATGTGTGATGCACGATCAACCTAATTCTCTTCTCCCCCTGATACGCGTCATCATTTAGGGCATCATCATCTCCTATCTGACCTGCTGCAATGTTTTCCACATGGCTGCCCTGCTCCCATGCTTTCTGCTTTCTGATACATCCTTTATGGCGCTTTGCTGATTTCCTTCCTTAATCCTGGATTACTTTACTGGGCCTCCCATCCCCAGAATAAAACCCGATTTCTTTGGCCTCTGTTACACTGGTGCGTATCTGTCATGGTCCTTTTCACGTGTGTTTTCTACAACTGCTCTCCACCACTTCACCCCTAGTACAAAATCTATCTCTTCACTCTACTTTTATTGTGCTTTGTACATGTTTTCATCCAGAATTTACTCAAGTTAACTTATCCCTTTGTATCAACCTAAAACATGAGCTTTTCAGAGAAAGTACATCATGATTTATTCATCTTTTGATACCTAGCCCTTAAATAAGATTAGTCATTGTAAATTTGCTGGACAGACATTTGTATGGATGAATAAATGAAAGACCGATAGTTTCTGCTTGATAAAATAGTGATTGCATTAGGGTTGGGATACATTTGAGAAACATGAGCTCAAACTATCTCAGTTCTTAACTATAAATAAATTGTATCATGTAACACAAATTGTAAAACACAAAGCAAAGAGCTTATCTAAGTTTAGAAGACTGATCTGATATCATTGAATGCTGGACATTATCACAAGAAGGAGAAGCTGCTTGATTAGAAGGTACTTCTTACTTACATATTTGTCACTTTTTTTTTAGTAGACAAAGAATGCACACTGTAACTAAAGACTGAACACATACATATTTCAGAAGCTGTATGAAGTGTCTTAAATTAGGAGAGGATTATATGCTTTACCAACTGATAGCATTTTATATTTTGAAAGGATTTAGTAAGTCATCTAAACCAGTTCTCACATCTTGAAGTAAAGAGGTGGCATAGCATAATGACTAAGCACATTGATTTGGTTCAATATGTAGCTCCACAACTAAACATCTGAATAACACTGGTAAGTTCTTTTACTTTTCTGTGTCTAAGTTCTTTTTTTATCCATAAAACTATGTTATTAATAGAGCCTGCCTCATCAGGCTGTTGTGAAATTTATGATGTTAAGATTTAGGTACCACATGTTTGCAATTCATATTACTTACGAACAAACTGATGTTTATAAATATTGAGTGAATTGTTCAAAATAATACAATACGTCAGTGGCCTTGTAGGCGCACAATCATTTCTTGAGTTTTTGTTCTGTAGTGCTTTAATATAGATGCTCATAATTTTACCCCTTTGTCTTAGGTATGCATCTGAAAATTTCATTTTTAAGCTATGGAACCAAAAATTGCTATTAAAAGGTGGATTTACAGATAAGATATAATTAGATCCTCAAATCAGACTTCTTCATAGCAATTTGTTCTCATGCCCATTTTATAGATCTAAGAAACCATACTATGAGCAACTAAACAAGGTTAGAAGCAAAGCACTTTGGTATTGCTATTTCAAGGAGAATCCATATCAAGATAATACTTTTTTATGAATCTTATTTATGATAATTTTTTGTTAAAAATACTTTCTCCCTCTGAACCTTGAATATATCATTTATCACAGAAGAATGTATACATGTCCACATACACACAGAATTCCAAGATCTTTGAAATTATTATATCAAAAATTTGACGGGTTCTGAAGATACTGCAGAAGAAAATAAGTCAGTTTGAAGACAACTAGAATTTTTAATGTGCCTATTATCCAACCAAATAACTCACACAAAATACATTTAAATCATATGGGAAGAAATCCAAACCTCCAAATCATCCAAACCAAGTGGAAAATCCCTATACTGTATTCTTATTAGTTTCAAAAGGACACTTATCTGGATAGGTTGATTTAATTAAATTCTGTGTATTTCTGAGTTTCCATTGGCGTATTTTCTGCCACACTAGCAACTGTAATTATTATTTTTTTTTTTTTTTTTGAAACTGAGTTTCATTCTCATTGCCCAGGCTGCAGTGCAATGGCACGATTTGAGCTCACTGCAACCTCCGTCTCCCAGGTTCAAGCAGTTCTCCTCTCTGAGCCTCCTGAATAGCTGGGATTACAGGCATGCGCCACTACACCTGGTTAATTTTTTGTATTTTTAGTAGAGATGGGGTTTCTCCATGTTGGTCAGGCTGGTCTCGAACTCCTGACCTCAGGTGATCTGTCCGCCTTGGCCTCCCAAAGTGCTAGGATTACAGCTGTAACTTGTTTTGGAAATTCTACATATGCAGTAACATTTGAAAATTGATATTTATGGTACACTGAAAAGGTATACAATTCAAAGTAGTTCTATGTGAGGGTACATAAGAGATATGACACATTGCTCACTTTTCTTTGAAGAGCTAAAAGTGTTCATAGTACAGTATTATGAAACTATAGAACAAGATTTGAAATTAAATGACATGTGCTTAAACACATTTCCTGCTATGTAAGAGCTATATGAATTTAAACATGTCTCAGTCTCATTTCATCTCCTAAATAATGGGGAAAATGATATGAAACCCACGTACACAGGAGATTTGCTAATAGATTCAAGAATTAAGTGCTTTGAGAAAACAGGTGCAGTGTGAGCTATTAGTTTTATCACCTTTTCACTCAACATACTTGGCATTACTGAGTCAGAAAAGAAATAGAAGGTCTCTTAGAAATATATAGTTCATGAACGTAACCTGAATGTATCACAGTTCAATGACAATAAGATTAATTCTCCTTGGTTCTCCCATAAGCTCCCACTATTCTTTATGGAATCTCCCCGAGGTGGTGTCTCATGTGCTCAGAAACAAGTCTGCACGTGTTTTTCCATGTTTCCTCCTCTTCCTAGTGCCTCATCATTGCCAGTACTGCCAAAACTCTCTACGTCAATGCCATTGAGGTTGTTCTCCCCAGTTGCTTTAAAGCCAACAGTACTTGAGGTGCCCAAGCATTACTGAATTTTTCACAAGAATGTGGAAAATGCTCCTCTTCCTAGCCTTGTCCTATAATTTGTCATCTTATTCTGAAAACACCATGGACATTACTCTGAATCAAAAAGTAGCTATAAACTAGTGCCTTCTTCCAGAAGCTGAAGTCTTTTGGGGTTCCAAATCAGTCCAAAAGCATAGGTAGGGAGAGTTAACATCCCGTGCTCTCTAGGATTCTCTCCCTTTTCTTGCACATCTGGTTGCCTCTGCTCTAAAATAAATACATACTCACATACATATCAGAAGATATTCATGAAATGAAGATTAGTATGTAAAAGATTTATCAGCCAAGTGTTCTAAACAGATAATTACAAAAATGTCAGGGAAACAAAAGAAGGAAGAGGAAGAAACCAAGCAAGGGTTCAATTTTAGCCACAGTCTCACCCTTATCATGGTTCCACAGGGGAGCTCTAGGGTATAAATTATACCTCAGTGTTTTTCCCTGCTACGGCTAAACAAGGGGAGTTTTCACATTCCTTCAGCTGTCTGTCATTGGTGAGAGTTGCATACGTGTGATGTGAACTTCTGAGGATTTGGGCAAAATGGCTCGAGTATTTGTAATGCTCCTCGGGTGTATGATGTTAGAAGCAAAAACACACAGAAGCTATGGAAGGGGCCCTTGTAGATTCACTGCATCTCCCTCTTGTAGTCCAAGAAAATTAACTTGGACTAAAAATGTTCCTGTGTATGCAATTCATTTAAATATGTATTTGGGAAAAAATGTACTTCACAACCCCACTTCCCGGAGGCATTGAAGCCACAGCTTTGCTCCAGACAGACACTTTGTTTAACAAGATATGAGCAACCTAACTACCCGTTGATTCATGGTAAATTTCTATAGGCATTTCCAGATATTTAAAATGCGTCTATTGGCCAATAAAAGCTTCCTAGGAGAGATTTTTACCCAAGTTACTACAGTAAATGCCATGGGTGACACATGCATCCATCTAATTTTCCTTATCTGAGTTTCCTTCTATATTTGCTTACTATATAAATAGATACATGTACCAATGGTATACTAAAAATATACATTTCTACTTGTGACACTCACAGTGACTATTATGTGGATGTATTTGATGTTTCACCATTTATTTTCTGTGAAAACAAGTGATAGTATCTCAGAACATTTAATGATAAAGAGTCTGGCATTTACTTCAATTCTTGAGGGTTACTCAGGCATCAGTAAAGAAAACTATTGAATGGCTTATAGGGTGTGTGTTGACCTTGGACGATCAAGTTTCAGTCACTTCAGAACTGCTCCATATGTTGACGTAAGGTAAAATAAGTAATCACAACTTTTCAACACAGATACTTCACAGAATGAGATTTTTTTGGTGTAAGTTATAGAGTGTTTCTTGATTGGTTAAATCAGCCATTTGTACCTTAAATACTTATCAGTGGCTCAAATTTGTGATTTAAATGATCTCTTTAAGTATTCATGATCTTTATGTAAAACTCCCTATTTAAAATGAAATCAGTTTAATTATCTGTTTATTTTACTCCTTTTCTTATAGGGGTGTAAGCTCTAGTTCAGCGTGGAGAAGATCCTCCTGCATTCAGTGATTCCATGCCTAGGTCTTAGATACATAACCCAAGATTCAACAAGCAATACCTGTTCACATTAGATTATATTCTAGGCACTACAGGAACTCTGAGGGTACCATTAGGGTCAGGAAATAGTAGCGTGGAGGACAGCAGAGCTGGGGAGGACATCGTTAGTTTAAACAGAATGACACTCCTTTAAATCTGTTATACTCTCTGTTATAGAATGTAACTTCACATTCTGGTCATAAAACACCCATAAAAGGGAAACTTTGTGGACCACAGAAATAATGTTAGCTTCTAATAGATTTTTCTTAAAATCTATAGAATAGTCATTTGGAAATGTCTAGTTGGAAGATGTTAGAAAAATGAAGGATAGAAGAAAATTAATCATGGAAATAGACATTTAGAAATCACTGTCAGATAAAATCATAGTATACAAAATTCAAAGGAAAGAGTGGGAGAAGAGAAATACCTATGGGCAAATATCTTCGGGAAATCAGATACTAAGAGGTAGAAAGAAAAGGGAAGCAATGCATATATATACAGTCAATATATATATATATACACACATATATATGTATATATATATATACAGTCAAAAGTCTATCTGGTGAAGCCTAATTTTTTTCAGTGCTTTTAGAAAAATGCTGAAGAGCATTAGTTGCTATAACTCTCTTTCGCTTTCTCTCTCTCTCTCTCTCTCTCTCTCTCTCTCTCTCTCTCTCTCTCTCAGGATCAAAGTTGCAGGTGATTCATTATGTCAACTAGTGTTGTTGCCCACCTTATCCCACAGACCCACTTCCCCTCTCCTCTCATAATAAGGTATGGTCAATGTTCATAATGAAAAGTTACTGCAATTGGGAAAACCATAATGTTATATTAAGGGAATAAATATCATGAGAATAATAAAATATCCCATTTGAACACAATATGATAAAAATTAATGCAAAAATACATTACTAGACTGAGAAACTATTTTGACGTTGGAGACGCGGTGATAAAGAAGATATTTTAAATATAACTTGGATATAAAGAGATTATAATAAACTGGGTGAGTAAATGAGGAAAATGGGATGATTGTCATGGACCTAGCCTTTTTTTCCCCAGGATCCCAAAAGCTTCAGCTACAAAATAAGGGGTTATATCCTGATACCTAGGCACAGATCAAAACTAAGAAAAATATTATCACCTCGTAAGTATGCCTTAGTGATAAAAGGGGATGGTTGATAATCAAAAATGTAGAAATATATCCCCCTAAAGGACAGAATTGAAGTATCAAATTATCCCCTCTCTGAGAGTGGCTTGGAGCTGTCAGGTAGACTGGAAAACTCCCCAGAAAAAGCTTGAGTGTGGAGATCTATAAACCTAACAATAAACAAGACTACAAGGCATTATCAACATGTAGCATAATTCAAAGCACTGCATTCTAATCCCACATTTTGGTGGTTTGTGAGAACAGTTATTTCTTTTCAAAAACAGTATTGGGGATAATAGAAGTAGATTGGATAGTATTTTTTCTCTGAAACTTAGCTTTTCATTTTATATGTTTTAGGCTTATACATTTGCTTTTGTAGGTTTTTCGACTTTTATATTTTGATAATACGACATTTTGAGAATTAGAAATCAACACTTTCTGAAAAAAAGTATTGGCCGGGCGCGGTGGCTCAAGCCTGTAATCCCAGGACTTTGGGAGGCCGAGACGGGCGGATCACGAGGTCAGGAGATCGAGACCATCCTGGCTAATACGGTGAAACCCCGTCTCTACTAAAAAATACAAAAAACTAGCCGGGCGTCGAGGCGGGCGCCTGTAGTCCCAGCTACTTGGGAGGCTGAGACAGGAGAATGGCGTGAACCCGGGAGGCGGAGCTTGCAGTGAGCTGAGAGCCGGCCACTGCACTCCA
>NW_016804853.1:2426170-2439200 GCF_001698545.2 Rhinopithecus bieti
AAAAAAAAAAAAAAAAGAAAGAAAGAAAGAAAAAAAGTATTATTTCAGATAAAATATATTTTAATGTATATATAGTAAAATTACAATAATACAAATTACAACAAAAATTTATAAATTTTATTTTTACACAGATTACTTTTTTCTTATTGAAAGTCAATTTTGTAAAGTTCAGAAGTACTGACTTACAGCATCTTCATACATTATGAAGTTTCTTTTTAGGTCTAATATTATCTCCAGATCATCTGTCCTGTGGTTTTTAATCAAATTTCTATATTTCGTAAACTGTATATAGCTAAATGTATAGCACTTTATTATCTCTTACTTTAACCTTATCTGATTAAAATGTAACAAAATTTATATTTCAAACCTCATCTAAAGATGCATGAAAAATATGATCTACAGCCAGCTGAGAAGGGAGTGTCCATGAAATAATTTAATTACACTATGCATGAGTGTTTTAATAATTACTTCACATTAAATATAAGATTTTCAGATTAAACAAATAAAATAATTATTTCACACAAACATTTGAATTTAGTATAGCTTACCAGTCAGGTAGTATCTAAGAGTACCACTTGTTGGAAAGATATTTTCAGAAAGCAGCTTGGAGATCCAGGATACAGATAGCTTTTTCTGATTTGGTAGCCAACCCAATTCCCCTTGTTAATCCAGCCCCGTTTTCTAAAATGGTTATCTGAGCTTATAAGCATGAAAGGCAGATATTTAAGAGAAGATAAATAATCAGAAAACATAGTCGGAAGTTGAGAGTAATTCTTGTTACTGTATGTCTTTTATGTGTGTCAGAAATGTTCATTCTTACCATGGCTGATAAGACTCTATGATCTGGTTTCTGCCATCTTCCTGACTGCATCTTCTACTATATTCCTCATAAGTTACTTCTCCACCAACAGAGGATTTCTTCTTGGTCCTTAAATACACTTCACAGCATTTGTAAATGCTCCATGATTTTTCTGGAATCCTTTTCCTCCTGATAGCTGCATGACTTGCTCAGTCATTTCCTATATTTTTGCACATATATCACCTTAGTCTTCCAACATAAATACAAAACCTCTCCTCTTTGTGCTATTTTGAAGTTCACTATTCTTGTTTGTTTAATTTTTCTGCACTCACGCCCACTGCAATATAAGCTCTGTGAAAGAAGAAAATTTTTTGTTCTTTTTGTTTGTTTGTTTTGCCTGTTGATGTGTATCTTACATCAAATACACTGTTTGGGCCCATTGTGAAGGCTCAATATTTGGTTAGAATTGAATATGAACACTATTACAAAGTCAATTCAGAACAATGTGAAGTATCTCGAATAGATTTGAAGTCTTTTGATGTCAGTGATATCTCTGTACTTGTAAACAATTCTATTGTCTCCCACTTTTAAGTCAGATGTTCACTACATTATATATCGCTGAATCTTCCAGTGACATTCCAATTTCATATGATTTTTTTCAGTCAACATCATTATATTTAAGTCACTGATACGTCTGAATTTTTAAAAAGTGCCTGTTTGCAGTAACAGTTGAGAAAACAGGAATCACTTGCCATCTACCATCGCTAAGTGGGTATCAGCAGCTTTGCTAAGGGGCAGGGAGTTAGGGCAATGAACTGTAATATCTGAGTGAAGGTACAAACTATGAGCTGGGAAAAATAGGGTGAACAATAGATCACTACTGGTGAAGAAAAGAGATGGCTCTTATAATAGATCAACAAATATACTGATAATTATGTGATGAGTAATAAACTGTATTTATCTCATATAACACAAACCAAATCCAGATGAAAAATAAAAATTCAAATGTGGCAGAAGCTGATGGTTTTCATTAATATAGATTACTAACTACTCCCTTAATATTTAACTTAAGAATTTTAGCTGCACTGCTTAAAACTAAACTAACTGTTCCAACCTGCTTTTAAGTGTGGACGTGTGACTGGTTTTGACCAATGGGATAAAAACAGAAGTGTTATATGTGAATTCCAGGATTTATAATTAAAGAAAAGGTTAACGTTATTTTGTGCTTTCTTCCTTTCTGTTGTCTTGAAAAGATCACAATGATTTAGGTGAAGTTGCAACTTTGGATAACAGGGCGTGCTGTTTACCAATATATTACCTCTTAACTCCAAATTCACCTTTTTTCCTATTCTTTGAAAATTGGCTGGTTCCTTTTAAATATTTTCATTTTTTTCCAACTGACACAACATTAAGCTTTTCTTAATGGAGTGCTGAAGAGAGATTGCAAAAGGAAAGGGCTTGCTTCTTATACTAGAATACTTTTGTAGGCTCCTACTTTCCCTAGCACTGGGCTCCTGTGAGGTGATCAACAATTCCAGCCTTCAAGCCCTAAGAAGTGCTTGCCACTTCTCCAGTGCCTGACTGCAGCAGGGTAGCCAGCACTACCCACCTGCCATCCAGTTCCCCAGGATCCTTGTTCAGATAGTTTTGTAGCCGAGTGTCTCTGATGAGATACTTTTCTGTCAACAACTTTCTCTAGCACCCAAGAGGGGTGATTTTCTGTAAGTTTCAGAGAGTATACTTCCAGAGACTTCTGCCAGAGCAGCATCACAGTGACTTTCCTTCCATTGTGTGGGCTATAGCCTTGCTGTCTCCAACAAGATCTGGATCACATCCTTGTTTGGGGGAGTTTGGGGTGGAGGGTCTTCCTTGAATGCTCAGCCTAGTGCAGTGGCTATATCATATGGTATCATGTCCTAGGACATTGTATTATCTCTGCTATTCCTGTATTATTTAGAGGCATCTTTATTTCTTTCTAGCTCATATATTGCTATTCCCATCCAGTTATTATGAATAGTTTCCTATATTAAGCTTTCCCTGTTTTGATCACTATGTGACTTCCTGTTCAATGTGGCTGCAGACTGATACACAGGGTAAACATGTGCCAAGGAATGCATAGCAGCAGCTTTCATGTGAAGAGAAACAAATAACTTGTGTAAATTACAATGACTTTTGCTTTTTCAGCATCTGACTAACATTTAAAGTTGTATAAGCAGCTAAATTAAACATATTTTACCATACAACACCAAATATTCTGTTTGAAGTTCTCTGAATAATAGAGGCACACTTCCTGCCATCTAGTATTTGCTTTGCAAATACTTGCTAAATAAATGAGCAACATAGTTCACAATAAAAATATAAACAGTTAGCAAGCTCAAGAAATAAATATCATACATGAAAGGAGTCCAATATTATGCAGAAAATATCAAATTATAGAATGGAATAAAATGCCATCCTTGACTATGAAAGAAAATGATACATAAATTTCAAGGGAAATTGTCTAATTGAAACATTAGAGACCTATTTTCCTTAAATCTCCTTGAAAATGTTTAGTATTAACAAGATTCTTATGGATGTGAAGAGACAAACCCGAAACATCCAACATCCCACCTTCCGCTTACTAGCCCAATTCTTAAATACATTAGTTCTACTAATGTCATAGCTGCCAGCTTTTCTTAAGAATAAATATTACGGACTGATTTGTGGTAAGCATAGATACTTTCATCTTAAAAATATTTTTTCTGTGGAATAATGTTGCTTTGGAGTCTACAGAGATAATTAAGGCATGACCACTACTCTTCAGGAATTCCTGGTATAAGGGAGAAGCTGCATATTAAAATGACTTTTGCATAAAGGAATGAAAAAAGCACCATAATACATAAAGTAAGTTGTATGTAACCTACTTTCATACCATAATACAGAAAGCACCATAATACAGAAAGAAAGTAGGTTGTATGTAAATTAGAGAGATAAATAAATAGTGTATAACTGATATGGTTTGACTGTGTCCCCATCCAATTCTCATCTTGAAATATAGCTGCCACAATCCCAACATGTGGTAGGAGGGTCCCGGTGGAAGGTAATAGAATCATGGAGGTGGGTTTTCCCATGATGTTCTCATGATAGCGAGTAAGTCTCACAATATCTGATGTTTTCGTAAAAGGCAGTTCCCTTCCACACACTCTCTTGCCTGCTGCCATGTAAGATGTGCCACTGCCCCTCCTTCACTTTGTGCCATGATTGTGAGGCCTCCCCAACTATTTGGAGGTGTGAGTCCATCAAACCTCTTTTTCTTTATAAATTACCCAACCCCAGGTAAGTCTTTATACACAGCATGATAATAAACTAATATAGTACACTGGTAATGGGAGTGGGGCACTGCTGTAAAGACACCTGAAAATTTGGAAGTGACTTTGGAACTGGATAACAGGCAGAAGTTGGAATGGTTTGGAGGGCTCAGAAGAAGATAGAAAAAATGTGGGAAAGTTTGCAACTTCCTAGAGACTTGGAGGGCTCAGAAGATAGGAAGACGTGGGAAAGTTTGGAACTTCCTAGAGTTGTTAAATGGCTTTGACTAAAAGGATGATAGTGATATGGACAATGAAGTCAGGGCTGAGGTACTCTCAGATGGAGATGAGGAAATTCTTGTCAACTGGAGAAAAGGTGACTCTTGTGATGCTTTAGCAATAAGACTGGTGACATCTTGCTCCTGCCCTAGAGATCTCTGGAACTTTGAACTTTAGAGAGATGATTTAGGGTATCTAGCAGAATAAATTTCTAAGTAGCAAAGTGTTCAAGAAAAAGCAGAGCATAAAAGTTCAGACAATTTGCAGTCTGATGATGCAATAGAAAGAAAAGCCCATTTCTGGGGAGAAATTCAAGCCAGCTGGAAAAATTTGCATAAGTAATGAGGAGCCGAACAATGGGGAAAATATCTCCAGGCCATGTCAGAGACCTTCATGGCAGCCCCTTTCATCACAGGCCCAGAGGCCTAGGAAAGAAAAATGATTTCTTGGGTTGGGTCCAGGGCCCCCTTGCTGTGTACAACCTCAGGACTTGGAGCCCTGTACCTCAGCTGCTCCAGACATGGCTAAAATGTGTCAAGGTTCAGATCAAGCTATTGCTTCAGAGGGTGCAAGCCACAAGCTTTGTTAGATTCCATGTGATGTTGGTTCTGTGGGTATGCAAAAGACAAAAACTGAGGTTTGGAAACCTCCACCTATATTTCAGAGGATGTATGAAAACACCTGCATGTCCAGACAGAAGTCTGCTGCAGGGGTGGAGCCCTCATGGAGAATCTCTGCTAGGGCAGTGCATGAGGGAAATGTGGGGTGGGAGTCCCCACACAGAGCCCCACTTGGGCACTGCCTAGTGGAGCTTTGAGAAGAGGCCCAATGTCCTCCAGACCCCAGAATGGTAGATCCACAGACAGCTTAAACTGTGTACCTGGAAAAGCTGCAGACACTCAACGTCAACCTGTGAAAGCAGCTAGGAGGTACCCTGCAAAGCCAGAGGGGCAGAGCTGTCCAAAACCATGGGAAACCACCTCTTGCATCAGCATGATCTGGATGTGAGACATGAAGTCAAAGTAGATTTTTTTGGAGCTTTAAGGTTAATGACTGCCCTATTGGATTTTGAACTTGCATAGGGCCTGCAGCCCCTTCATTTGGCCAATTTCTCCCATTTGGAATGGGTATATTTACCCAATGCCTTTACCCCATTATATCTAGGAATTAACTAATTTGCTTTTGATTTTACAGGCTCATAGGTGAAAGGTACTTACCTTGTCTCAGATGAGATTTCAAACTTGGACTTTTGAGTTAATGCTGAAATTCATTAAGACTCTGTTGGGAGGGCATGATTGGTTGTGAAATATGAGGCCATGAAATTTTGGAGGTGCTGGGGCAAAATGACATGGTTTGGCTGCGTCCCCATCTAAATCTTATCTTGAATTGTAGCTCTTACAATCCCCATGTGTTCCTGGAGGGGCCAGTGAGAGGTGATTGAATCACAGGGGTAGGTTTTCCCAACTACTCTTGTCATAGTGAATAAGTCTCATAAGATCCAATGGATTTATGAAGGGCAGTTCCCCTGCATATGCTCTGTTGCCTGCTGTCACGTAAGATGTGCCTTTACTCCTCCTTCACCTTCTGCCATGATGGTGAGGCCTCCCCAGCCATGTAATACTGTGAGTCCCTTAAACTTCTTTTCCTTATATATTACCCAGCCTCGTGTATGTCTTTATTAGCAGCATGAGAATGGGTTAATACAACAACTGAAGGGACTGGGGGATTTTTTTCATAAGTTATAGGATTTATGGTAAATCTTAACTGTCAGAAGGGTTTGAAAATCAGAGAGAAAAAAATAAAGCATTCCAGGTGATGCCACTAAGCTAAACAAATCCACAGTGCTCAGACTATGCAAGAACTTTTCAGAGAAGAGTAAAAAGCACTTGTTGTTTACAGTTGTCTGGATGGAACCTTAGAAATAAAGCTATAATTATAAGTCATAGCAAATTGAATGACATTTTAAGTGCCAGTTGGTGAAGAGATAAGAAAAATTTTTGAGCACAGGTGAGAAAAGAGTGAAAAAAAACTATTTCGAGAAGGTTGCTCACAAAGGAATTTGTAGGAGAGATTGGAGATATGAAAGACTAGAAGCAAAGAGACTAATCACTGAAGTTGCTGTAGTCATCAAGGCCTGATATAGTTTTACTCTGTCCTCACCCAAATCTCATCTTGTAGTTCCCATAATTCCCATATGTCATTGGAGGGACCTTGTGGGAGGTAAGTGAATCATGGGGGTAGGTATTTTCCACATTGTTTTCATGATAGTGAATAAGTCTCACAAGATCTGATGGTTTTATAAAGAAGAATTCCTCTACACAGACTCTCTCGCCTACTGCCATGTAAGACATCTCTTGCTCCTCTGCCATGATTTGGAGGCCTTCCCAGCCATGTGGAACTGTGAACCCATTAAACCTCTTTTCTTATAAATTACCCAGTCTCAGGTATGTCTTTATTAGCAGTATGAGAACAGACTAATACAAGGCTTGAGTGTGTATGGTATGGATTTAGAATTCAGAAACCAAAGAAGTGAACAGCTGAATATTTGAAGTAAGAAAACAAATAATCTGATTTTAAAATGGGCAAAAGAACTGAATAGACATTTTTCCAAAGAGGAAATACAAACAGCCAACAGTTATGGTTTTAAAATGTTAAACATAGTTCATCAGAGAAATGCAAATTAAAACCACAATGACATATCTTCCCACTTCTGTTAGAATGGCTATTATCAAAAAGACAAAAGACAACAAATGTTGGGAAGGACATGGAAGAAAGGTAATTCTTGCATACTATTGTAATGTAAATGAATACAGTCATTAGAAAAAAAACAGTATGGAGGTTTCTCAGAAAATTAAAAATAGAACTATCATATGATCCAGCAATTCCACTTTCAGATATATATCCAAATAAAATAAAATCAGTGTGTCAAAGAGGTTTCTGCACTCTCATGTTCATTACAGCACTAGTCATAATAGCCAAGATATGGAATCAACCCAAGTGTCCATCAATAGATAAATGGATAAAGAAAATGTGTTATATATGTACAATGGAATGCTATTCAGCCTAAAGAAGAAGGAAAACTGCCATTTTGAATAACATGGGTTAACTTTGAGGACAATATGGTAAGTGACCTATGCCAGGACAGAAAAGACAAATATCGCATGATCCCACTTAGATATTTTGGGGAGCTATTGTACAGCACGATAACCATGGTTAACAGTCTATTATGTACTTGATAATTGCTAAGGGAGTAGTTTGAAATGTTCTCAACACAAAACAATGCTAAGTATGTGAGAGGACTAAAATGTTAATTAGCTTGATTTAATCATTTCATAATGTATACATATATCAAAACATCACATTACGTGCGATAAATACATACAATTTTTGTCAACTAAAAATAATGTTTCAAATGTTAAAAAAGTTAGCAGAAAATGTTTTGCAACAATACAAATAGAATTTTATAGCTGATAGATTTCCAGTTGCTATGAATAAAGAGATTTTGAAATTCTAAGGTTTTAAATTTATTCAGTGTTTGCATATAAATAAAAATGTGCACACATATAATTACAGTTTTTTCTTTAATTTTGGTATGGATTAACTCAAATTCTTTAATTTTTGTTATGCTTTGAAATAAATATTATAAGAATTATTTTTATTTATAGCCTGGTAGATGTAACCTATAAAATTATTTGAGATAGGTGCATAGATAGGAAGGTGAAAATTTAATTTCCACTACTCTTAGTGGAATTAATGTTTCTATTTACTAAGAATAATTATGAATTTCATTAAGAACTCCAAGTTTACTTGTTGAAAACTGTGTATAATATTCGGTTACATTGTGTATTTATCATATGTAGCTATTATTTTGTTTTCCTTTTCTTAGACTTATTGTATATGTACATTTCTCTATGGTATTGATCTTTTAAATAATCAGGTTTTCTGTGTTTTTTATTAAAATTATTTAATAAAAAGACATCCTTTAGTAGTTATTATGTTTTATTTTACAGCATTGTCATCAAGAGAAATGGTTTATACGTTTCTTATTTTGTAAATGTATCTTTTCTTTCCATGGATTTATGTGAATATTTTATGAGTAATTAAAATAGGAGATGTATTCTCTATTTTATGATTATAGATTGCTAGAGTTTAAATATTTGTTCTCTCCTAACTCATATAAATATGTAATTGCAATTGTTAACAGTATTACGAGATGAGACATTTAGGAGGTGTTTAGGTCATGAGGGCTCCACCCTCATAAGTGGATTATTGGTATTATCCCAGCAGTAGATTGCTTATCAGAGAAGTGGATTTTTGCCCTCTCACTGTCTATCTAACCCTCTATCTGCCCTTCTGAAATCAGGCCTTTGACAAATGCCAGCCCCTTGTGGACTTCTCAGCCTACAAAACCATGAGACAATGAATTTCTGTTTATTGTAAATTACACAATCTGTGACATTTTGTTAGAGCAGAAAAAAATGATTTCTACTAACCAACATTTTTGTTGAATAGTTACTTCATAAGCTCAGTGAATTAGTCTGTTCTCACACTACTAATAAAGACATACCCTAGACTAGGTAATTTATAAAGGAAAGAGGTTTAATTGACTCACTGTTCAGCATGGATGGGGAGGCACAGGAAATGTCTAATCATGGCAGTAGGGGAAGCAAACATGTCCTTATTCACATGGTGGCAGGAAGGAGAAGTGTAGAGTGAAGTGGGAGAAAAGTCCCTTTGTAAAACCATCAGATCTTATGAGAAATGACTCACTAGAACTCATGAGAACATCATGTAGGTAGCTGTCCCTATGATTCAATTACCTCCCACTGAGTCCTATCCACGATATGTGGGGATTATTGGAACTACAACTTAAGATGAGATTTTCATCCCTGTGTTTACCCAATGGGCCCACGAAAAAAGTGGTCATCATGGCAGGGATGATGGTTACACATGGACTCAGCAACATGGACTTTCACTCACCAGAGCTGACCTGGACACGGCCACCTCTGAGTGCCCAATTTGCCAGCAGCAGAGACCAACACAGACCTCGATATGGCACCATTCCTCAGGGTGATTATTCAACTACTTGTTGGCAGGTTGATTATATTGGACCTCTTCCATCATGGAAAGGGCAGTGGTTTGTCCTCACTGGATTAGACACTTACTCTTGATATGGGTTGGCCGACTAGCATGGAATGCTTCTGCTAAGACTCACAGAATGCCTTACACACTGTCATAATATTCCATATAGCATTGCCCCTGACCACGCCACTCACTTTTATGTCTAAAGAAGTGTGGCAGTGTGCTCACGCTCGTGGAATTCACTGGTCTTACCATGTTCCCCATAATACTGCAGCAGCTGGATTCACAGAATGGCAGAATGGCTTTTTGTACTCATAATTACAACACAAACTAGGTGACAATACTTTATAGGGGTGGGGCAAAGTTCTCCAGAAGGCTGTGTGTGCTCTGAATTAGCATCCTATAAATGGTGTTGTTTCCTGCATAGCCAGGATTCATGGGTCCATGAATCAAGGGGTGGAAGTGGAAGTGGCAGCAACCACCATCACCCCTAGTGACCAGCTAGTAAAATTTTGCTTCCTGTTCCTTCAACATTACATTCTGCTGACATAGAGGTCTTAGTTGCAGAGGGAGGAATGCTGCCACCAGAAGACACAAGAATGATTCTATTAAACTGGTAGTTAAGATTGCCACCTGGCCACTTTGGGCTCCTCCTACCTCTAAATCAACAGGCTAAGAAGGGAGTTACAGTGTTGTCTGGGGTGATCGATCCCCACTTTAAAGGTGAAATCAGTCTACCACTCCACAATGGAGGTAAGGAAGAGTATGTGTGGAATACAGGAAATCCCTTACAGCATCTTTTAGTATTACTGTGTTCTGTGATTAAGGTCAATGGGAAACTACAACAGCCCAATTAAGACAGGACAACAAATGGCCCAGACCCTTCAGGAATGAAGGTTTGGGCCACTCCACCAGGTAAAAAACGATGACCTGCTGAGGTGCTTGCTGAAGGCAAAGGGAATACAGAATAGGTTGTAGAAGAAGGTAGTCATTAATACCAGCTACAACCATGTGACCAGTTGCAGAAACAAGAACTGTAATTTTCATGAGTATTTCCTCCTTATTTTGTTAAGAACATATTTATGCCTGTATACATGTGTACTAAGAAAGTATCTTAATTTTGTTTCCTTTCTTTTTCCTTTATCATGTGACGTAAGATTTATTGACTTCGTATCAGCAGTTAAGTGTCGTTAACTTTATGTAATAACATTTAGGTTAAGAATTACTGTGCTTCCACTTGTATGGAAGGATAGCTGTATTATGTTAGGTGTAATTACAACCATATTATTGTCTTTATTTAAAGATTATGTATGATTTTAAGAGATGTGCATGGGTTCAAATTGACAAGAGGTGGACTTGTCATGGTTAATATCAAGTGTCAAGTGATTGAATTGAAGGATGCAAAGTATTGTTCCTGGGTGTGCCTGTAAGGGTGTCGCCAAAGGATACTAACATTTGAGTCAGTGGGTTGGGAGAGGCCAACCCGCCCTTCACCTGGGTGGGCACCATCTAATCTGCTGTCAGTGTGGCTAGAATAAAGCAGGAAGAAGAAAGTGGAAGGACCTGACTTGCTGAGTCTTCCAGCTTTCATCTTTTCCCCGTGCTGGATGCTTCCTGCCCTCGTACATCAGACTGTGAGTTCTTCTGCTTTTGGACTCTTGGACTTACTTCAGTGGTTTTACAGGGGCTCTCCGGCCTTTGGACACAGACTGAAGGCTGCACTGTCAGCATCCCTACTTTTGAGGTTTTGAGACTCAGGCTGATCCACCACTGGCTTCCTTGCACCTCAACTTGCAGATGGTGTATCTTGGAACTTTACCTTGTGATTGTGTAAGTCAATTTTCACTAATAAACTCCCTTTCTTATATACATAGATCCTCTTGGTTCTGCCCCTCTTGAGAGCCCTAATATACCATCATTATTCAAGCTTTTGTTCTTATATATATATGGTATCATAAAAGTGTTGTATTTAAATATTGCTACAAAAATAAAACAATGTTACTTTCATACTATTGGTTACTTCTACATCTCTATATGTGTAAACTATTTTTTTCTGGATTTATAATCTATAATAATACCTTTAGTACTCAATTATATATAATGAGAAGAACAGCATCCTTATGTTTCTCCCATGTTTCTCCTTCTTCCTCTCAATTGTTGTTAATAGACAGCTACATTACCAAGATTTGTAACATTTACATTTTTTCTATATTCCTAATGGCTCTATTATTAATATGTGTAACTTTTACATTTTTCTGTATTCCTAACTTCCAGCTATTAACCTTATTTATATATCGAAAAAGATTCAAGGTTTGTCATGACTTCTCTATATTTTGGTTTGTAGAATTTCAACATCCAATAGTTTATTTAAAAAATTTCAAAGGTTTATTTTCTCTACAGTCTGTGTATTTTTTATTTTAATTTTTTAATTGACAAAATTATATATTTATAATACATAATATGATGCTTTGAAATGAATATACATTGTGAAATGGCTAAATCAAGCTAAGTAACATATGCATTACCTTACATAGTGGTCATTGTTGTGGTGAGAACAATAAATATCTACCCGCTCTGAAATTTTCAAGAATAAAATATACTGTTATTGACTATAGTCACCATGTTGTACCACAGATCTCTTAAACTTACTCATTCTATCTAACTACAACTATATTGCGTTTGACTTACATCTCCCCAACCCCTTCTCACCAACACCCTATTTCTGAAAACCACTATTCTACTCTCTACTTCTAAGACATCACTTTTTTTAGATTCCTCATATAAGTTACATTGTACAGTATTTGTATTTCTGGGCCTGGATTATTTCACTTAATATAATGTTTTAAGTTTGTTGGATTTGTTAAATTTTACCAACGTGATTGGTTATGCAGTTACTAGGTTTTATAGATTGGTTTTACCCGAGGATCTCATAAACTTTCCCTTCATTTTTTAACCATTAAATATAGCTATGAGAAATGTAAGGACAACTTGACTCCCTTATATGTAATAAATAGCTTTGTTTGGTTTTTTGGTTGGCTTTTCTTTTCCAAACAAGTAAGTAATACAAATGACCTAATTTATATTTTCCCAGAAAACATTTTATTTCACCACATTTTTATTATTATTATTATTATACTTTAAGTTCTAGGGTACATGTGCACAATGAGCAGGTCTGTAACAAATGCATACCTGTGCCATGTTGGTGTGCTGCACCCATCAACTCATTAGCACCCATCAACTCATCATTTACATCAGGTATAACTCCCAATGCCATCCCTTCCCACTCCCCCCTCCCCATAATAGGCCCTGGTGTGTGATGTTCCCCTTCCAGAGTCCAAGTGATCTCATTGTTAAATTCCCACCTATGAGTGAGAACATGCGGTGTTTGGTTTTCTGTTCTTGCGATAGTTTGCTGAGAATGATGGTTTCCAGCTGCATCCATGTCCCTACAAAGGACACGAACTCATCCTTTTTTATGGCTGCATAGTATTCCATGGTGTATATGTGCCACATTTTCTTAATCCAGTCTGTCACAGATGGACATTTGGGTTGATTCCAAGTCTTTGCTATTGTGAATAGTGCC
>NW_016804853.1:2440460-2446874 GCF_001698545.2 Rhinopithecus bieti
TTTTTAGTTTCTTTGTACTGGGTACGTAATTCCTCCTTTAGCTCTGAGAAGCTTGATGGACTGAAGCTGTCTTCTCTCAACTCGGCAAAGTCATTCTTTGTCCAACTTTGATCCATTGCTGGTGATGGGCTGCATTCCTTTGGAGGGAGAGATGCGCTCTTATTTTTTGAATTTCCAGCATTTCTGCCCTGCTTTTTCCCCATCTTTGTGGTTTTATCTGCCTTTGGTCTTTGATGATGGTGATGTACTGATGGGGTTTTGGTGTGGGTGTCCTTTCTGTTTGTTAGGTTTCCTTCTAACAGTCAGGACCCTCAGCTGTAGGTCTGTTGGAGATTGCTTGAGGTCCACTCCAGACCCTGTTTGCCTGGGTATCAGCAGCAGAAGCTGCAGAAGATAGAATATTGCTGAACGGCGAGTGTTCCTGTCTGATTCTTGCTCTGGAAGCTTCGTCTCAGGGGTGTACCCTGCCGTGTGAGGTGTGGGATGTCGATCTGTACTTAGTGGGGGATGTCTCCCAGTTAGGCTACTCAGGGGTCAGGGATCCACTTGAGCAGGCAGTCTGTCTGTTCTCAGATCTCAATCTCCATGTTGGGAGATCCACTGCTCTCTTCAAAGCTGTCAGACAGGGTCATTTGCATCTGAAGAGGTTTCTGCTGCTTTTTGTTTAGCTATGCCCTGTCCCCAGAGGTGGAGTCTACAGAGACAGCAGGCCTCCTTGTGCTGCTGTGGGCTCCACCCAGTTCGAGCTTCCCAGCGGCTTTGTTTACCTACTTAAGCCTCAGCAATGGCGGGCACCCCTCCCCCAGCCTCGCTGCTGTCTTGCAGTTAGATCACAGACTGCTGTGCTAGCAATGAGGGAGGCTTCATGGGCGTGGGACCCTCCCGGCCAGGTGTGGGATATAATCTCCTGGTGTGCCGTTTTCTAAGACCTTTGGTAAAGCACAGTATTAGGGTGGGAGTTACCCGATTTTCCAGGTGTTGCGTGTCTCAGTTCCCCTGGCTAAGAAAAGGGATTCCCCTCCCCCTTGTGCTTCTCAGGTGAGGCAATGCCTTGCCCTGCTTCAGCTCTGGCTGGTCGGGCTGCACCAGCTGACCAGCACTGATTGTCTGGCACTCCCCAGTGAGATGAACCCAGTACTTCAGTTGAAAATGCAGAAATCACCTGTCTTCTGTGTTGCTCATGCTGGGAGCTAGAGACTGGAGCTGTTCCTATTCGGCCATCTTGCTCTGGGTCCTTCACCACATTTTTTTTAAAGAGAAAAATGTCAGCTGTACTTCCTCAACTATTTTCCTATTAACAAATATGACTGGATATGTGAATTTATAGGATGTAAATTAGTAGTCTAGATAAAAGCTCACATGAAATACTGAAAATAAAATCAAAATAATAAAGTAGTATAATTATTACATCAATTTTGCAGTTCTTAATTTTTATTTTTATTTAATTCCATTGTTTAAAAGACTTCTCATGTTGTATCAGTTTGTTCTCATTTATCTATAAATAACTGCCTGAGAATGGGTAACTTACAAAGGAAAGAGGTTTAATTGGCTCACAATTTCACATGTCTTGGGAGGCCTCAGGTAACTTACAATCATGGAAGAAGGCACCTCTTCACAGTGTGTCAGGGGAAAGAATGAGTGCAAGCAGGAGAAATGCCAGATGCTTATAAAACCATCAGATCTCATGAAACTTATTATCATGAGAAGAGCATGAGGAAAACTAACCCCTTGATTCAGTTACCTCCACCTGGTCCCACCCTTGACAAGTAAAGATTATGGGGATTACCATTCAAGGTGATATTTGGGTGGGCACATCAAGCCAAACCATGTAATTCTGCCCCCGACCCCTCCCAAATCTCATGTCTTCACATTTCAAAACACAATCATACCTATCCAACAGTCCCCCAAATTCTTAACTCATTTAATCATTAACCCAAAAGTCTAAGTCCAAAGTCTCCCTTCTACCTACAAGCCTGCAAAATCAAAAACTAGTTAGTTACTTTCAAGATACAATGAGGGTACAGGCATTGGGTAAATACACCTGTTCAAAATGGGAGCAATTGGCCAAAATGAAGAGTCTACGGGCCCTATGCAAGTCTGAAATCCAATAGGGCAGTCATTAAACCTTAAAGTTCGAAAATGATCTCCTTTGACTCCATGTCTCACACCCAGGTCATACTGATGCAACAGGTGGATTCCTATGATCTTGGGCTGCTCTACTCTGTGGCTTTGCAGGATACAGCTGGCCTCCTGACTGATTTCACAGTCTATCATTTGGTATCTGTGACTTTTCCAGTTGCATGGTGTAAGATGTCAGTGGATCTACCATTCTGGAGCCTAGAAGACTGTGGGCCTCTTCTCAAAGCTCCACTAGGCAGTGTCCCAGTCTAGACTCTTTATGGGGGCACCTACCCCACATCTACCTTCTGCACTGCCCTAGCAGAAGTTCTCCATGAGGGTTCTGCCCCTGCAGCAAACTTCTGCCTGAACATCCAGGCATTTCCATACATCCTCTGAAATGCATCTGGACATTCCCAAACCTCAGTTCTTTTCATTTGTGCACCCACAGGGTCAATACCACATGGTAACTTCCAAGGCTTGGGGGCTTGCACCCTCTGAAGTAATGGCCAGAGCTGTACTTGGGCCCTTTTAGCCATGGCTGAAGCTGAAGCAGCTGGGATATAGGGCGCTATGACCCAGGGTTTTACATATTAGGGGTGCCTGGGCCTGGACCACAAAACCACTATTTCCTCCTAGGCCTCCAGGCCTGTGAATGGAGGGTCTGCTGTGAAGGTCTCTGACATGACCTGGAGACATTTTCCCCATTGTCTTAGTAACTATGCACATGTCTGCAGCTGGCTTTAATTTCTCCCCAGACAATGGGGAGAATTTTCTTTTCTATTGCATCATCAGGCTGTATATTTTCCAAACTTTTATGCCTCTTTCTCTTGAACACTTCACAGCTTAGAAATTTCTTCCACCAGATACCTTAAATTATATGTCTCAAGTTCAAAGTTTTACAGATCTCTAGGGCAAGTGCAAAGTGTCACTAGTCTCTTTATTAAAGCATAATAAGAGTCACCTTTGCTCCAGTTCACAAGAATTTCCTCATCTCTATTTGAGACCACCTTAGCCTGGAATTTGTTGTCCATATCACTATCAGCATTTTGGTCAAAACCATTCAACAAGTCTCTAGGAAGATCCAAACTTTCCTACGTCTATCTTCTCTGAATCCTCCAAACTGTTCCAACCTCTGCCTGTTACCCAGTTCCAAAGTCACTTCCTCACATCTGGGTATCTTTACAGCAGCATTTCACTACCTCAGTACCAATTTACTCTATTAGTCTATTCTCAGGTTGCTATAAATAACTGCCTGATACTGGGTAATTTTTAAAGGAAAGAGGTTTAATTGACTCACAGTTTCTTATGGCTGGGGAAGCCTCAGGAAACTTACAATCATGACAGAATGAGAAGCAAACACATTTTTCTTCACATGGTGGTGGGACAGAGAAGTGCAGAGAAAAGTGAGGAAAAGCCCCTTATAAAATCATCAGATTTCATGAGAACTCACTCACTATCATGAGAACAGCTTGGGGAAACTGTGCCCATGATCTAATCACTTTTGATGATGTCACTCTCCCAACACATGGGGATTACAATTCGGATTACAATTCAAGATGAGATTTTGGGTGGGGACACAGTCAAACCATATCACATGGCATACTAGAGGCAGGATTAATACATGTGACATATAAATCAATGCTGTTAAAGACGTCCCAGAAAATTATAATTTAAGATGAGATTGGCACTGTCCTATTATTTTGATTTTTAAATTCTGCAATCATGGAAAATATTTATTTAAACATCTGATATTAAGACAGACTAGGTTATCCTCAGTAACACACAATTTTGTGTCACTGATTTCCCCTTCCTACATGGATTTTTGAATTGCTCTTGATGATTGAGCTGTCTTTTTTTCATCTTTAAGATCCCAATTTAAGTGTTAACCCTTTTGGGGCCTTTGCTGGTAAATCCTGCCCAATTCAGCTCCTCCTTTTCAGAATTCATATAATATTATATGTCATACTTACATTTTTAGTACCTCACAGGTTAAACTGTTGTTAGTTATTTCCTGTGTGTTTGTAATATTTCTCCAGTTATCTAAGGGCATGAACCATGTTTTCCCCTAACAACTTGTATGGATACAGATATTATATAAGTGCAGAATAAGTCCCAGTTACTACATTCATATATTGTGTAAAAGAGTACTTACCACATTCTATACACTTTTGTAAATCTTGAAGGCCAAAGATAACACATTCATCAGTGCTCCGCATAGACAAGGTGCTTAGTAAATGTTATTTAAATAAAGAATGACTACATGTATGTTTTAAGAACCCAAAGTGGGGGAATCTAAGTAATTACAAAATACAAATAAACTAGCCCTGGTAGAACTACATGATAGGTAGAGGCAGAGAATTCTTTATTGTAACTGAAGTTGGGTGCATAACTCTGGATGTGGTCATGCTAGTGTCTGTTCTGGTTCTTAATCTCTTTTGGGTAATTGTAATTAATTAAAGGGGAAATTGGGCACCATTGTTCATCATCGTTGGTAGAATCCCTAAAACCTTGTTCTCAGGACAAAGGGCAAACTCTTTAGTCTAGAATGGGAGACCATTAAATTTGGCTTCAAACCATCCCTCTAATATCACTCACTATTTTAGCCATACGTGACTTCTTTTCTACAGTTGGAAGTCTATTCATTCTTATAAAATAATCCTGTTTTTTATTATCCTTGTCCTATTGCTTGTGCTATTTTTTTTCACCTGGAATGCCATTATCTTTCTCTGTGTAATTAAATACTTCCAGTTTTTATAGGTCTATGTAATCCTCAGTTCTCTGTAAAGTCTCCACTATCTCAAATTTTAGTAATGGTGTATTTAAGCAGGACTCTAGCCAAAACCAAGCCCATAAAACCTAACAAAATCTTAAAACATGCAATGAACCTATTTTCTACATAATAAAAAGGTATACTAATGGCTTGCTCAAATAATCATTATGATATCTAAATTAGATAATATATGTGTTATAGGTAGAATTTGAAAAATAACCCTGAAAATCCCTACCTCTAATGTACACACAACTTTTCCCAGTTATTTTATGAATCACAAATCTAGGTTGCTGTGAAGTTTTGTATATATAATTGAGGTTACTAATTATTTGACCTTAAACTACACAGATTATGTCGCTGGGCCAAACCTAACCACATAAGCTTTTCAAAAGCAAAGATTTTTCTCCAACTGGTGGCAAGAGAGGTTGTCAGAAATTTGAAGCACAAGAAGAATTCAAGGCAGCATTACTGGCTTGAAGATGGAGAGGACCTGGTGGCAAGGAATGCAAGTGGCCCATAGCACCTGAAAGAGGTCCTGGCTGACAGTCAGCAAGGAAACAATGACCTCGGTCTTACAAGTGCAAGAAACTACATTTGACAAACAAGAAGAATGAGTTTTGAAGTGAAATTTTCCCCAAAACCTCCAGACAAGAACTCAGCCCAGCCAATTACTTGGTTTTAGTCTTATGATATCCTCAAGAGAGAACCCAGTCATACCTATGAAATTTTAACCTATAGAAGTTTGAACTAATTTATGGGTATCATTTTAAGACACCAGGATTATGGTAATTTGTTGCACAGCAATATAAAATAAATGCATTATGTAAAATTCTGCTTCTGTTGACTCATAGCCCCCAGTATGTGAAGCTCCACTTCATTGCCTTGGAATCTCATGTCAATACATGTCCATGCCACTTCATTAGTATTTAACAGATTCTACTGTTATTTATTGTTAATATTTTCATGCATAACTTTAGACTTCTAAACAGGTTAATAACTGTAATAGCAAATATTTTATTCACTTATTTGCCAGTTATTGTATAAAGTACAATATATATGTTAACTCATTAAATTTTCAAAGTTATCCTATATCTCTATATGTGCTACATATAAGGACATTGAGAAAAAGGGAGGTTAAACAAATTGTCTAAGGTTACACAGATTATAAATGATGGACCTGGGAACTGAACTCAGGTAATCTGGTTCTATTGTCTGTGTTCTTAACCATCACATTCTAAGGGCCAACACCAACAACTACACCATTTTACAGCCTCAATGTTGTTTCCAACTGCCATTTGCATAGCCAACATATATTTGGAATGATTATAGACTATGTTAATGAATTTATTATTTTGTGTTTTTCAATAAATGTAATTTGTTAAATATCTAACAGTTATCAAGAATCCTTGACCAATTCTCCACTTAGGGTACTTAAAGAGCTTCTTAATACTCATCATACAGTGAATATATTAGGTTGGTGCAAAAGTAATTGCGGTTTTTGCCATTACTTTTTTTTTTTTTTT
>NW_016804853.1:2447408-2451872 GCF_001698545.2 Rhinopithecus bieti
CCTCCTTAAAAAGGAGTTCGTAAATGGCAATCCGGTTCTTCTTAGGCATCAACATCTCGGCGGCTGCAGGGTGCGGGGCCGGGTCTGCCATTACTTTTAATTACCACTATTACTTTGCAGCAACCTAATACTGTCAAAAACATATTCATGAAAATAAAAGCCTTTTTTCTCTTTAAAATAACCCTTCTAAAATATGTATAACTATTCCAAGAGAAAAAATTACGTACATTGTCTAAGGAAATAACAATATGTTTTCTAATATGTGTGGATAATTATTTTTGTACAAAATTTATCCTCACCTCATCTGTAATGTTTCCATGAGATAATAGAGTCACATAGTTTCTAGTAAGCGAAAGAGATCAAAGGTTGTGAAGGGATGTCATTCTCGTATATACTTTGCATGGTATGAGAGAATCATGATTGAATGTTCCAATGGGGTAGCCATAAAAGGATTCACATCCTTGTAGCATAAGTTCCGTCACACTTTGAGAACTTGGTTATGAGATCTTAGCCTTTGCCTTTTTGTAGGAGTGAGGACAGTGGCTTTGGATCCCGGATTGTCACATATTTTAAAGAATACCGTGTTGTTGGCACTGTCTTGGAAAACCAAAAACTAGACAGGAGAAAACCTTGGATTGGTCTTCTCTTAGTTCTTGAAAGTTGCGTATCTTTGCAGTTAAAGGTTTCAAAGTATGATACTGAAGAAAAGAGCCAGCTCTACATTTTGAGAAGGTTCTAAAACATTGCCCAAAGATTTTTCATTCATGGTTTTGTAAAACAACTAAAGAAAAGAAAATTGATTTTTTATGTGCATGAACATTTTTGGTTTAGAAAATAAAATAACTATATATATATTAGAAGACCAACAACACTTTTTATTGAAATTAGTATGATCAATATCACTAATCACATACTTGTATTCTAAGTGTCAGCCCTATGAAAATTATTTTATATGAGCAATAACATGTTGTGATTCTTTTTAATTTTGTTTCCAAATTACTTGCTTCTTTGTATCTTAGAATATTTGATGGCTGCTTAAACAATAATTGATTAGTCACTGGTGTTCTCTTTTAATTCAAGAATCTGACAGTAGCCTTGGAAAATATGGGTGTGTTAACTACTGACAGATGATAGCAATTAAGAGTGATTCTATTCTAGTTAACTATTTGACCCACCGAATGATGAGAAAACCAGTGAGAGAATCAACTGTGCATTTCATCATTGGCTTGAAACAAAATCCTATTAGAATACTAAAACGCTTTAACTTTTAATGATTATGACAGAAATAAATCTAATTGACAAATAATATTAAAAGAGTAATAGAAAATGTTATGCATTTTTGTTAATATTAATTTAGGATATAAATTATATAAAATACATTTAATTTCTAAAAATAACAAGTAAATTTAACTGGATTTCAATTAATAACTTAAGTGTTAATTGAAGTAAATTTAATATTCATCTAACTAGAGCTAGAGTTTTAAAATAGAACAGCAGCTGAATTTTTTGTTCTTATGAAAATAGACTAGATCAATTTAGAAGTGAAGAGTATTATAAATATACAAATACTTTAAATCAATTATTTAAAACAAAGTGAGAATGTCCCATTAATTTATCTTCATAGAGTAGGAATCAAAAGAAATATAAACAAAGTGAAAATTACTGACATCCCATTACCCAAAATAAATTGCTATTAATATTTTGCATATATTTATCAACAGTTTTCTATACCACCACATATATTCACATACTTACATCTTAGACACAGGAAAATGCTGGCTTTTTTTTTTTTTACCTTTTTTCACAATGTTATATGGGGAATTATTTTTATTATAAATCTCTTTCCACATCTGAAAGCTATCTATGGTAAAAGGTTGGGGTTCCTGTACATATTGGTATACATAATCAAAATAATGTATTAATTTGCTATTATAAAAGTAATAAATGCCTGAGGATAAAAAATCAAATAATTATAAAAGTAGTAAAATGTAAATGTACCTATCTTGGTCACTAGCAATCACATTCAACAGAAATAACTGTTATTAACAGCTTTATTATAGGTTTTCAGGTATTTTCTGTAAATATAAAGATCATGAACATTTGAAATATATATTTTGTGCATTGTGTTATGCTACATACACCAGTCAGTAACATTTTTACCAAAAAATGAATAGTTATTATCTATATCAGAATATCTATATATATCTATATCAGAATACAATCTATTATTTTTGTAATAACTCTAAACTTTTCAGAATTATGAATGTATCATTATCCATTTCTCTAATATACCCTTATTGGGAATTTAGGTTATTTCAGATTTTTTTCCTATTATGGGCCATTACGCACTGGACATCCTTGTATCTACACCTTTGCATACTTGTCCAATTATGTCTAATTTCCATAAATGGAACAAGTAATTCGAAGGAAATGCATTTTTTCACTTTTGATTAATATTTCCAGATTGCCCTTTGGAATAACCATGTAATAAAGAAGGGTTTTCTCACTAAAAACTGTTTCATTTTAAGTTTTGCCAACTTTCTAAAAGGCGACATTATCTTGTTGCCATTTCAAAGTTTTTCTTTTGTAACTAGGAAGATACAGCAGTGACCTTGAAAAAGACAAAGTTGGTATGAAGAAATGAATTTGTGCATTTGTATATCTGCAGGTCTTCCAATTCTTACTCTGTATATTTGGAAATAGTTTAGGCAAAAATATATCACTTACTTTTCTTGTTCTATTGATTGTACAAATTCCCTGAACAAATATGTTTTAATAGACAGCATATGCTAGTATTTAGAGAAATACAAGTAAACCTGAAGGACATGACATTCCCTCTCCAATTTGCATGGAATTTTTAGCTTAGCTCTATGGTTCAAAACTTATGCTTATGAAAAAAATTACTTGAGGGGATTGTTTAAAATAGGATTTTATATTAAATAGCACATCTAATTCACTCATACTGGTTTGTGAAGCAGAAATCTGTAATTTAGTATGCAACTTTGATGACCGTGATATACGTAGGCTGGAAACCTGTACCGTATAATTCAATAAGGAATGTCAGTCTTGAGGAAATGCATCATTTTTCCTAAGACTAAGGACATGACCTATTATATCTGCCACAGGAATACTAGCTGTATTTCTATTCTGTTCAACATCTAATACTAAACAAAATTATCAATAAATGGCATAAAAGAGCTCATAATAAATTTGCTCATATTCTATAGGAATACAGTTTCTATTAATATCATGACCTTGACACAAAATCTTATCCCATCTCCTTAATATTCCTTAATAAAGTCCTCATATTTTGATTTGAAAAACCTAAAAAGGAATATATTATTTATACATCATCTGAAGAATCTCCACTACATGGAATATATTACAGCTAATATGAAATACTTGGAGATTCTGAAGAAGTTTCTGGTCCAAATCAGGCATGTGTTTCCCCTGGCCAAAGTGATTTGCAGGTGCAATCAAGACCACAGTTACAAACTAGAATTTCTTTGACTAGATCTCAGCTTTCTCATAGGGATCTATCTCTGATAACTGCTTCCCAGAGTCCCCAAATCACACTTCCCTTGTTCTCTTGAACATACTCCCATCAGTTCCCACATGGTATCTAACATATTCCACTTTTCTCCCTCCATGTTGGGATATTTCCTCTTAAGGCTCATAATCTTGAAAAGGATTATGACATGCTGTTGTTGCCAGTGCCAGTGATGCTGAGTCTGCTAATTCTATACATGCCTAGCTTAGTTTTTTTTAATGTTTCATATCATAATTCTTCTCTTTGGGATTCAGGCATCAACAATTAGTGTAACCGTAAACATGTTCTATTAAAAATTGTCTGTCCACTCTGATTGTTGAAATTAGTACTTGGAGTTCCTTCCTCCCTTAGTGTTCCTTCTCACTGTACCACAAGATATACTCTGATTATATATGCAAATTAGCATCATTGTATTACTATCCGGAATATCTGTATGTTTACTGATATATATACATATATATATATTCCAAGTGACAGATTTGCATGAGCTATGACCCTGCCGCATGCATCTTACTTCATATCTTACCATTACCCCAGAAAAACCATCTGTTCTAGCCAGAGTCAACTAACATTTTCCCAAGGTTAAGAATGTAATTAACTCTCTCAAACGTCCAAACATTTGGACTTCTTTTTCCTTTTTCTAGACCATGGGTTTTCTATTTCCGTCATCCAAATTACTACTTAACTTTCTTGACTAAACTAAAATACCATCTTCTCTATGAAGTGTTTTTGGTTTCTCCTCTGTCTGGGGCTTCCAAGACTAGTGCAGGTATGTCTTAAAATCTGACCCACATTTCTTTTGCTACACAAGCACTGAACCTGATGAGTAGTGGGATATGATCTCAGAGAAGTTTTTTTTTCTCTTTTGCATAAGTGAGCTATCTACTTTATTTTATTTTATTTTTTTTTTTTTT
>NW_016804853.1:2452143-2526201 GCF_001698545.2 Rhinopithecus bieti
AGTCTCGCTCTGTCGCCCAGGCTGGAGTGCAGTGGCCAGATCTCAGCTCACTGCAAGCTCCGCCTCCCGGGTTTACGCCATTCTCCTGCCTCAGCCTCCTGAGTAGCTGGGACTACAGGCGCCCGCCACCTCACCCGGCTAGTTTTTTGTATTTTTTAGTAGAGACGGGGTTTCACTGTATTAGCCAGGATGGTCTCGATTTCCTGACCTCGTGATCCGCCCGTCTCGGCCTCCCAAAGTGCTGGGATTACAGGCTTGAGCCACCGCGCCCGGCCTACTTTAAAGCTAATTACAAAAGGGAGTACTTTCTCACTGAAAGTTGATGTCCCCATAGGATAGTGACAGGCCTGTATAACTCCATTTCTTTTTTAACCACCTCTGCCAGACATCATGAAGAAATGAGAAAAACATGGATTTCTACTGTGTGGGATCATTTCCAAAAAATACTGTTATAAATAGCAGTTATTAAGAAATTAAAGGAATTAAAATCACATGGACTAGGTTTAATGTATACAGTGAGAATGTTTTGGTGTACAATAAATCTAAGATAGCTTGATGGGACAGCAAGAGATAGCCTCAAGGATATTCAGTAATACGAATTAACTCCTTGTACTGTCTAAACAATCATTAAACTCCTACTACTGCTGATTGTATATTGGGTGAACCAACTCTGAAAGATAATCCTCTGACTAGCTGATGGAATAGTTTGCACAAGAATGAACTAGTTAGAAGTAGGTTTGCTTCTGCTGAGCCACAGTGAAATGATTGGCTTTTTCTTGTGGGTGGACCTTCTGAGGGTACTCATGTGATGCTTTAAGATGCATCTCTATCTCCAAGACTATTTCCTATGAGAACAGTCCAGGCTCCTAAAACGTAGCATTCAGCAGCCAAGTCATGAATGAAGATGAACAGTTAACACCATATTAATCACCAATTATACTCATCCTGAGAGGAACATCTCAGATTTTTGAGGATGTGTGACATTGAAAAGGAGACTTGGGAGATAGAATGATGGGCCAATTTAATATTTCTATATGACTTTTATAATACAAACAATGGAGGATTGTTTCCTCTTTTAAAATACTTAATCCTTTGAGTGTTCAATTTCACTGAATGATGTAGGTTGTTAAAGAGTTTCTCAAGCTAATCTGCAAGTCTTTCTGCAACCCAGGTTAATTTTCCATCTTTTCTATTGAACTTTAAGATTCTTGCAGATAATGACCATGACTTTAAACTTTTTCCCCCAATTCTCTGCTTACCACTTGATACATCATAGATTCTCAGACAATGTTCTTAAATAAAGTGGCAAATAAGAACAATAAACTGTACTCATGGCACCGAGGAAGAAATCTACAGAATACTTTCTCAATTCTTCAGCTGGCTTTTGCCATTGCCTACTATATTTTCTGATATGCAAAGTATATACCCAGGGCATAAGATGTTAATTAGCTTGAAATACTTAAAATATTGCTTGCTTGTTAGGAAAAAAGTAAAAGACAAAAGAAAATAGACTATGCTACCTATATTACATTATACTGCTGTACACCACTATAAATATAGGAAGTAAAGGCAACATACATTTATTATCTTACAGTCTCCATGAGTTAGGAATTTAGACACATCTTAATTGGAAACAGCTCTTTCTCTCTCAGAACTCTCAAGGCTGTAATCAATGTTTTAGCTAGCTGGGGATACAATTTTCATCCGAGGCCCTATGTCCTCTTCCAGGTTCAGTTAGTTCCTTGTGGTTGTATGACTGAGGTGCTTGTTTTATTGCTAGCCCTCGGCTGGAGACTTCACTCAGCAACTAGAGGCCACCTCTCTGTGTAGGTTGTTTGCAATATGACTGCTTTTCTCTTCTCAGATTAGCTGGACAAACAAATAAAAACAAAAGCAACCCATCTGCTTAACAGGCTTATCTGATTAGGTCAGAATCACGAAGGTTAATATCCAAAATCCGGCCGGGCGCGGTGGCTCAAGCCTGTAATCCCAGCACTTTGGGAGGCCGAGACGGGCAGATCACAAGGTCAGGAGATCGAGACCATCCTGGCTAACACGGTGAAACCCCGTCTCTACTAAAAAAATACAAAAAACTAGCCGGGCGAGGTGGCGGGCGCCTGTAGTCCCAGCTACTCAGGAGGCTGAGGCAGGAGAATGGCGTAAACCTGGGAGGTGGAGATTGCAGTGAGCTGAGATCTGGCCACTGCACTCCAGCCTGGGCGACAGAGCCAGACTCCGTCTCAAAACAAACAAACAAACAAAAAATCCAAAATCCCTTTTTATTGATCCCAAATCAACTGATTTGGTACATTGATTACATCTGCAAATATATAATCCTGATAGTGATACCACAGTATTTTCACAGGTTCTGTCCACATTTCACGAGAGGGGATTATAAAAGGGTGAGGGTGATTGGTGACCATTTTAAAATTCTACCCACCATACTGTTTTTCTATTGTATATTGATCACATCACTTTTTTAAAAATCTACAGCAATATTTTCCCCACCAAGTTATCCCAGTATTCTCATCCAGGTGACAAAGTGAAAACTGGCCTATCAAAAATAAAATCAAAATTGAAAATAGGAGCCAAAATATTGATTTTTTACAAATCACTTTTTTTCTCAGATATTCAGTCTCCCTTCCTATAATCACTGATGTTGTTTATTGTATGTTTCTTTCTGAAAATTTACAGAGAAAATCCAAGCAAAATTTGTTGCTAACCTGAAAAATTATTTCCTAACTCTTGTGTGTAATACACTCACTATTTTTTCAAACTATAATTGAATGAATAAATATTTCAGATTTGGCATATGAGAGAAAAGTCAAGATACATTTTAAATACAGTCATGCATCATTTAATGATATGGCTATATTTTGAGAAATGCATCATTAGGCAATTTTGTCATTGTGCAAACCTCACATGAGTTGACTTATACAAACCTACATGGTGTAGCCTAATACACACCTATGCTATTTGGTGCAGCCCATTGCTGCTAGGCTACAAACCTGTGCAACATATTATGTACTGAATACTGCAGGAAATTGTAACACAATGGTAAGCATTTGTGTATCTACACATATTTAAACATAAAAAGGGTCCAGTGAAACTATGATGTTATAATCTTGAGACCACCATTGTATATGTGGTCCATTATTGACTGAAACATCATTATGTGGTACATGACTTTGCATGTATGTGTTTCACAAACTCATCTAAGATAGATAAATCTGTCTTGCTTTAATGAATTTGGAAAGAAAAGCTTTATTTTCTAATTAGGAAATGATAAAACCAGTAGAGTAATATCCCCTCGGGCCCTATTATTGAAGCATTAACAGACCTTTAAACAGACACTTTCTCTAAGTTATGCCACAGTTCTTACAGAGGTCTATTTTCCTGTGCATTTTTTTTTTTTTTTTTTTTTACTACATAACACTTCAAGCACCATTGTCATTAAATAATTTGTTAAGTCACATCACTTTTAAAATATGAAGAAGATATTTTGTTTTAGTTTTAGTTTTGAGTTATTTACTCACTTGTTCACTTAATAAATATTCAAGGAATATACACTACTTGTTAGACTTTGGTGAACACTGGGTTTACTACTGAAAATGGAAAAAAAAAGATATTATATCTTCCTTCATAGAGTTTACAGATGGGTGAGTTGGGTACCAGACATTAAACAGAAAAATATTTGTTTCACAGATTATTTATTTAGAATTAGATGGAGATTTGTGAATGATATGTACAGAATAATATGATAGTATATCAAGGAAATTTTATGTAGACATAGAGGATAAAGGAAACCCTCAACAAATGAAATTTAAGCTGAAAGCTGAAGAATGAACATAAATTATAGAGGGAGGAGTGTCAAAGTCAGGTAAGCAGTGCACAGAAATTGCTATAAAGGTTCTGAGGTTTGAAACAACTTGAAATAGTAAAAAAAGAAAAGAAGGCCAGGAGCAATGGCTCATGCCTGTAATCCCAGCACTTTGGGAGGCCGAGATGGACGGATCACGAGGTCAGGAGATCGAGACCATCCTCGCTAACATGGTGAAACCCCGTCTCTACTAAAAATACAAAAAATTAGCCAGGTGAGGTGGTGGGTGTCTGTAGTTCCAGCTACTCAGGAGGTTGAGGCGGGAGAATGGCGTGAACCTGGGAGGCGGAGCTTGCAGTGAGCGGAGATTGCGCCACTGCACTCCAGCCTGGGCGACAGAGGGAGACTCAGTCTCAAAAAAAAAAAAGGAAAAAAAAGAAAAAGGAACAGAAAACAGAAACAAATCAGAGAACACAGACTTTTAAGAACAAGGAGAAAGGTGACTCAAAATGAGTAGCAGATACCAGGCATTACATGACTACAGTGTCACGTGAAAGATCCCAGTGTTCGTGCTCATTAAAATAAGAAACAATTAAACGTTTCAATGGTCAGTGTATTAATAGTCTGAATTTCTTAGAGCCTGAAAGAATCTTATTTACCAATGTTTTTTGGGGATTACAATCTAAAAGAAGCAAGACGGAAGGAAAAGCATAAGTAAGGAAGGAAAACAGATAAAGCCAGTTTAAAGTGTCTGTAAGTGAGCTGGCATTGGTTATATAATAAAACACTTCTGGTTCCCTGGTCACTTAGGACTTTCCCAAGAAGCTACATGGGATCATTGAGTCTGTAGTACTCTCTGGAATAAGAGCAGGAATCAATTTATCTACTGGATCTGAATGATCTCCTGTCTCTCATTTGTTAACATTTGTTCCACATGCCAGTGACTCTCATCTTCCTGGTCCCTCCAGGAAGCCTCTGAGATACAAAGCTTTCATGGATCTGGCAGGAAAACTAGCAGCTAAAACTGCTGTGGCTCTCAACAAGAGCAACAAGGGAGGCAATGCAGAATACTGGTCCTCACCTCAAGGGGAAGCTAAAACAAAAGTGGTGTTAGGAAATGAGCGATGATGGCATTATGAGCCCAGAACACTGTGACTACTCAAGTGGGGAACTATAGGAGGTTGCCAATGCTAAGGGGCAAGTGGAACAAAAAAAAATGAATCAGATGGTTCATAATCTGTACTCTACTCAGAGTATGACATAATCTGGTTTTCATGTGGAAGATCACATTCTGGATGCTGAGTGGAGAGAGGATCAACAGGGGCCAAGAGAAGGTGGGAAGAAGGCCATTACAGCAGTCCAGGTGAGAAAATAAGATAGTGTGGTAGGGAACACAGTGTGGAGTTGCAATATGTAAACCCTCAGGAGGCAATTTAAATACGTTTATGTTTCTGCATGGTCAGGACTTTCTGAACAAAGAAAACTGGAACCTGAGTTAAAAGATAATTTATAGAAGTTAAAGGATGATTGAATAGCAAAATTGAGATAGTAGGAAACCTACAGAGAGATTTAGACACAGGTATCCCTAGAACTGTGTTTACATTTCAAAAGGCAGTGAAACTCAGAGCAAACATTCCCATTCTAAAGCATGGTGAGATTTTAGAAAGCAGTTTCTCTCCTTTTACTGGGAGGGAAGTGGCAGTTCCTATGTAAGTTTCCAGAGTCATAATATCATGGTTCCTCCCCTGTAATGTAAAAATCCCTTTTTTGCACGTGAAGGTTGGTATCTGGCTCTCATGGCACTACAATGAAAGGGGAGAAAGGAGTGTAGAAGACCAATGTGGTTATTGCTATACATAATAGTAAGTCTGCCTCTCACCTAGAAATCTAGTGGTTGCTTTTAGAACAAGATAAATACAGTACATATGCTTATCATATATTAACTATTATTTAGTGAACAATATGAATGGAATTGGGTAATGACGCTGAGATGGGAGTTTATTCATTTCTTGAAAATATTTATGAAATACAACTATTGCAAGACACTCTAATAGGTACTAGAGATACAACTATGAACATAATAGACAATATCTCTACTCCAATAGAGATTATAGTCCAGCTACTTGGGTGACATCATTGCCAGAAATTTTACTCACTGATCCAGCAGTCAATAGAGCAGTGGGTTACATGGATGGGAAAATGTGGCTGATGGGTGTTCAAATTCAATATCAGAACTGTTGCCACTTCCAGCTATCTTTCCTTTGAAGAATTGAGGCTTTCTTATAGTTATCCACTAAAATAATGAGGCTTCCCTCACCACTAAAAAGGTATGGATATCAAGCAGTACAAGAACTTTTAGTTGAGAAAACAGACACAGATTTACTTCAGCTAAGAGATGGCTTCATATCTTCTTTGAGGCTTGTCCTAGGTACCTCAAATTCGTTCCAATTAACACAAAGTCCCTGAATGAACAATGTGGTCAGTTCCCTATCTTTATGAATAAAATGCAACATGGCAATATAAAACAAAATTTATAGTTATGTAAGACAGTTATGTAACCCTTTTTGCAACCCTATTGAAACTCCTCCATTACATACTTTTTAAAAGCACTTCGATGGGAATTCAGTCACACTCACATATCTTCAGAAACAGTAATGAAAACCCATTGTAATGCCACTGTCAAGATGTCAGAAATGACTCCCAGGTTTTGAATAATAACTACTAACACTTATTAATATGGGGAGTACTAAAGAAGATCCATTTTGGTGAAGAGAAGTACCCAAATTTAGATTTTGATAAATAGGACATCCTTATTTATTGACTTATTTGCCTTGGTGCTAGAATTTAAGGAAGCCATCAATCTCACTCCTTTTACAAAAGGAGGCATCCAGGGCAACCTTAAATACATATTAATGTACATAAGTTTTATTACTCTTCCCCATGCAAGAGACATGATTATTATGTAAGCCCATCCAGTCTTTTACATGGCAGATGTGTCTCTTCAATGTGCTCCATGAGAACCCTCTGTCAGGTTCATTGCTTGGTACTTAATTTCCACGTCTTTACTGGCCCCTCTGTGGTACTGTTGCCTTCTTTAGTACAAGCAAAGGTGGTACGGTGCAGACCACTCTTCCTTATACTGACAGCCTTTGTTTCCCATAAGACCTCTAACCCCAAGGCAGTCCCTGATGATGCATGAAATGAGGCTGACTAGGGTATCTCTGAGTTTGAAAAGCAAAAAAGAAGACGAGGGAAGTCGGTGGAAGCCCTCAAAAAGCTTTTCTAATTCGCATTCTTAAAACTTTAGCCTTATTCCCCCATGTGAATGGTTATTTATTATTATCAAGGTAGTTAAATTTGGTAATTCTTACGAAAATTCAAATTAGAATCACCATTTGCTGTTTATATTCTGTAATTTAAACCAACAGCCATCCTAGATCACATGTAAGCCTTCTCTTCTAATATTTATTTTCTTACAGTCAAATTTCTTTTTTCCCATGCTTCTCTTTTATAAAAAATATTTTCTGGAAAATCATTAAATGCAAGGCCTTTTGTTTCCCACACTTACTAATGATTCCAAATCACTCAATACATTTACTTATTTACTCTTTCCAAACATCTCTTCCTTGTTCTCTGTAATATATCTTGTTTCTTCTTTTATTTCTTTGATCACTTCAATTTCTCCTTCACCAAGTATTATTTTTCTCTTTCTATATACTATGGTGAAAAAAAAAGTTTGTTTCAAGCTTTCCTGTCACTCTCCTTTTAATTTCCCTGGCAAAATAATAATCTTATTACCAATCTATAACTGCAGCTTCTCCATCACCAAATGTGGAAGGATTTATTTAATCATGTCACTTTCTTGGCTTTCTTGTAGTCCAAACAATATTGTTTTTCTATTTCATGTTTCTTTTCTGTTAGGATATTAGGTCTATCTTTTCCACTATTTTTCATAGTATGTGCTTTTTAAATTTGCACACCTAGATCTTCAACTTTTGTGGCATAAAATGTTTCAGGAGTCAATAAGAATTTTAGGAATATAGAACTAGAACTTAAAGGACAGACCAGAATTGAAAAGGCAGATTCACAAAACTCTTATATCGTAGCATCCCAATTTCAGGAATGTGAAAACCAAGATACATAGAAGTCAGTTATCTTGTTCAAGGTCACACAATGATCGAGACAGTAAACCCAAGAATGCCTGATCTTAGAATCTAAATCTTAGTCATTATGACCATTAAGCTATGCTGACAAAGATTTAAGTATCATCTGAATGACTGAATACACTGTTATTGCTTTTATCTGTTCTTAACATTAAAAACATTTAAAAAATGTCTACAATCCTTGTCACCATTATGTGTCTCCTATACTATTGCAGTGAGCTCCTAAAAGGTCCTTCTGCACTCTACAGTCTGTTCTCAATGCCTCAGCCTGAGTGAACCTTTGAAAATATAAGTCAGGTAGGTCATGTAACTACTGTGTTCAAATCCATGCATTTCCTACAGGTAATGGTCAAATTTTTTACAATGGCCTATTGGACCCTACATGATGTGAATTTTCATAATTTCTCTGGATTCTTTTCCCACTGCTCTCCATTATCTTACTCACTCCAGCTATACCGGCTTCCTTGCTAATGCTCCAAGGAGCTAAATGCCTCCCCCATCACCTTGCATTGTGGCATAAATACCTGCATTTCTAATTGTCTCAACTCCTCCATATATTTTCTAAAGCAAAGCATTTTCTCAAGAAAATTATTTTCTCATTTTGCCAATAAAGCCTTCTCTCATTTTATTAGGCTAGTGCAAAATTAATTGTGGTTCTTGTCATTGAAAGTAATGGCAAAAACCACAACTGCATTTTCACCAACCTAATCAATTATACATAGTCCTTATCCTACAGAAGCTCTTGCATAGAATTTATCATCTCTTTATATAATATACAAGTTACATATATGTTTCTTTAAATACTATATATACATACTATACAATTATGTGTATTACACATATATAATTTATATTATTTGTTAGTTTTATAGTTTATTCTTTGTTATTCCTGCCTAAAATATAAACTCTATAAAAGCTACTACTACATTTTCAACATATGTTTGTTATTGAATAAATTATAAGTCAAGGAAATCCTTGAGAAACAATATGAAACATGAGTAGGAAGGCTTAAGAGTTATAAAAATATTTCAGTAGAGGACGAATATATCACTATTCTCTGATACATAGACAAAGTCACTGACTTCTATGGGACTAAGTCTTCTCTGAAAAATAAGAGGAATTATTTTGAGTATCTCCAAATGGAATTTTAGCTCCCAAATATGAAAAATGGATGAAAGGGTAGAGTAAATGTCTATTTTTTTATTAAGCCCATAATATTAGAGAGGACCTCCTGGAATTGAAAGCAGTGCTTTTGTAATTCTATAGAGTAACCATTTATTTTTCACAGTAGGTAGTAAACGTATGGAACTTACATTCACTGACTCAAAATTCCAACAGATTGAGAGTTTTAAATAATCATTTCTGCTTTTGATATTTTGAATCACCATTCTAAACAGCAACTTTTCTGCCCCACATTCTGTTAGTGATATTATTAGAAAAGCTAAATCCTGATCTAACCCAGTGAGGCAGTTTCTTATGCACTATTTCATATTTGTGGCCTGGGAAGCAAAATGTCCATTTACACATGTGGATTTGAATCTTCAAAAAATCTGAAGTAGGTGAGATTATTCTAGTGCTTTAACTTAATCGTTCATCTTACAATGATTTTACTTTCATTAGTCTATTTTCTGAATTGAGTTTAAGGACTGTTGATTTAGGAATTCATTGTCATTTGTGACAGGGCAAATGTCTTTATACTATGATTTCTGCCTCAAGTCAATTTATTAGCTGTGACATAATTCTAGGAACTAAAGACTGCAAAACATTACAAGAAAATCTTGAATGTTTGTTTAAACAGATGAGTTGTTATAAAATTCTAGCTGTAACATTAATTTATATTCTTGACAATGTCAATTTATACCCTAAAATGCGAAACGTTACCTTTATTGTGCAAATCTGAAAAAATGAGAATTGTATTGACAAAACGGATGTTATCATTTGGGAAAATTATAAAGCTAACCTGTTCTAAGCTCTACTATGTATTGCTATTTGACATTAACCATACAGACTAGTCTGTGTATCCCTGATTATATGTGAAAACAAACACACTTGACTAATACAGAGAAACTGAAGTATAACAAAGGACTCCAGAGAAACTGAAGTGTAACAAAGGACTCATATGAATATACGCTAAACTTTCTAAGATCCTTGGAAGAAAAATAACAAAGCGATTACAGGAAATTTTCTTTAGTAGAAGTCATATTTGAAAACACTTTAGAAGGCTGTTCATAGGTCTGTGTTGTACAATATATGCTAAAAAAGAGATTTGTCAAAAAATACTAATAATGCATATAATTACCTTGGAAATATTTAAGCTTCTCAACTTTACAAGAAAAATCTTGAATGTTTGTTCAAACAGTTTTATAATGATGTGACCAATAAACAAAATTTAATGTCTAATTATTACAGTTTGATGTTAACATTTTCATAGAAAAATAAAAAAATTATAAAACACTTAACACGTATAGAATTTCATTAAGACTAGTTATGAATCCTTTGCTATAATGCAAGCTGAGATATCTTAGACCAGATAGTTTTAGAAAAAGCATACTAAAGATTGCTGGTATTTGGTTTGAAACACTAGTGAAGTTAGTAGTAGTGATCTCTGGTGACGACCACTCATCTAAACACAAAAGTCCAGCAAACCTTGAATCTAGAGCAGGGATCTAATAATGTTTTCTTAAAAGGTAAGATACATATTTCAGGCTTTCTAGACCATAAGGTCTCTGTCAAAAATTTTTAACTCTGCCCTTGCAGTGCCAAAGCAGATATTTTTAAACAAATGGGTATGAATATATGCCAATAAAATTTTACTTAGAACTATACACAACTAGTCTGTGGGCTATAGTTTGCAAAACCTTTGTCTAAAGGTTTAGAAGCATAAAGAAAAAAGAGATTTAGCTGAAGGTTCATCATATCTTTAAAAAAATTGGGTTGGACCAGGTAATATTTCTATTTAATTTCTATATTCTTAAAGTCCTTAACTCTATTCTTAAGTTCTGCCAATTCAAAAGAACTATTTAACATCTTAGTTACAAGGTTGTTTTAAACATCATACTTTATACTATATTTATTCTTTAAAACATGTGTTCTCATTTATTCTTTAAAATGGAGTCATAATTCTTCCTCCTAATTGAATTGACATGAGAAATTTAGAATATATTAAAAAGGAATCGAAGTGTTAAGGGAGAGTTCGCTAGCCATTTGTTTTTTTGTAATGTTCTTTATCTACAAGGTGCAAAATGTAACTTTAAAAATAGCCCTTTGTGGCTGGGCATGGTGGCTCACAACTGTAATCCCAGCACTTTGGGATGCCAAGGTGGGTGGTCACTTGAGGTCAGGAGTTCAAGACTAGCCTGCCATCATAGGGAGACCCTGTCTCTACTAAAAATACAAAAATTAGCTGGACGTGGTGGCATGTGCCTGTAATTCCAGCTACTTGAGAGGCTGAGGTAGAAGAATCGCTTCAACCTGGGAGCTGGATGTTGAGGTGAGCCGAGATCATGTCACTGCACTCCAGCCTGGGTGACAAAGCAAGACTCTGTTTCAAAATAAATAAATAAATAAATAAATAAATAAATAAATAAGAGCACTTTGTCTCCTCCCCTTGGGCCTGGGTAATGCAAGATGAGAGAAAACGAGGGGTCTGTAGGCAAGATGGTGATGGCAGAAGGAAGGCAGCAGAAGGAAGGTGGCAAAAAGCAGCAGAAGGCAGCTGTGGACCTGGACTGGCTAGGAAGACACTCTGTGGCCAAAGAACAGCTGAAGGTCCTAGAGAAAACCAGGTACAGGGACAAGGAAAACAGGGAGCCAAAGACCAAGCAGCTCAGACAAGAGGAGGAGGAAAGCAAGAAGCTCAGGAAATTCAGTCTGCAGAACCATGTTCCAAAGGATGAGGACCTGAAAAGGAGGAGGGTTTCCAGGGCAAACCAGTTGCAGTAGAGGAGAAGATGAAGGAGAAGCTGTAGGCCGCCAAGGCACAGCCTGTCATTGAGGAGATGGACCTGGTCAACCTTGCGCTCTAGAAGCCTGATTGCGACCTAAGAGAGATGTGGGCAAGAACCTGGAGAAACTAAACAAAAAGACTCAGAGGACCATTGCTGAGCTGATCCGTGGGAGGCTAAAAGGCCCAAATGACAGGCTAGTCTCTGCAGTGGAAGCCACTACTGAACAAGAGGCCTGTGACAGCTGAGGTGTGTCCTGTCTCTGCCTTGCTCCCATTAGGCCTGTCTTGTAGGTGGATGGTTTTGGGCAGGGATGGAGGCTGGGTTGCCATCACCTCCAGTATGGCTTCTGAGCAGTGACTCCCTGCTCCCTAATGTCTGAAATTTCCATGGGTGAGATCAGCTTCTTGTCTCCTGAGTGGTCTCTACCATTCTTGGGGAGGCACAGTGGGGAGAGCCAGCAACAACTCTCTGAGTGTGCCTGTGTCTGTACATATGTATGTATTTGAACTTTTTTTAATCTCTTGAAATAAAGACAAGTAAACTCCCCCATGTGACAGAAATCTGTAAAATATTTCCTAGGTCAAGCAGTGCTGTAGGTTTGGGCTCCAAGACAGGGTGACTTCAGAGGTCGTGCTTAATACAAATAATCCCTGTTTAGGGCTTGCCATGTTGAAGATGGAGAGGTGGGGAAGACACAGGGCTGACTTTCTGGGTCCAAGTCCTGGTCCAGTCCATGGAGAGTGGTGGTCATCTCAAAATGCTTGGGTGACAGAGACAGGGTCTGAGAGTTCCTTTAAGACTTCCCATAGGTCTAGGCTTTTCAGTAATCTGAGGGACAGCTGAAGAGGCTCCCATCCTGGTTCTGTGTGGACTCCTTCACAGTATAAGGAAAAGAAGGAACACTGGGCCTTGCCAAGTCTCAATTTGAGGCCACTTCAGATTTGAGGCCCCTAGCACTGCTTTTCCTCACTCTGCCCAGCCCCAGGCAGCCCCCCTCTCTACTGCACCAGTCAGAGCTTCATCGAGCACTGAGTAGTGAGACAAGGCTGGGACTCTGACTCCCACAATGGACTGGAAACAAACATGCCCAGAGTTGTCAGGACTAGAGCCAGTCTCCCTCTGTACAGTTGACAGGACTGGAGCTGGGCTTCCTTTCCTAGGAATAAAGGATGAAAAGGCTCTTTGCATCTCCTGAGATTGCTGCTGGAGGTAGAATGCTTGCCTGTGGCAATGTAAGGACTATTTAGACAAACTTATTCATCTCAGTTTCAAATAATTCTCACTGATAGGGTTTCAAGAAAAATGAGCAACTTAAGACCTACTCAGTGACTCAGGATTAACAAAGGCCCTGGAAGGTCATTTCCAAACATGACCTGGGCCAGTCTATGTTGTGCTTCCTCACCACCAATGAATACAATGAGCATAGCACCTACCCCTCCCACCAGTGCAACTAGGCCCCTGACCCTATGTGGGAGGATGGCATTGTGGGAAATGAGCAACAAAAGAACAGAAGAAGACGGCAATACATTATGAGTCAAGAACTTCCAATTATAAAATGAAAAAAGGAAAACTGAAAAACTTACAAGAAAACTTTCCAGACAGGAAGGAATAAAGCATCAAGAACAAAGGACATAAAAAATAACATGGTAGAATCAGACTTGCAAAGACTTTAGACATCAGAATTATCACTCATATATTTTAAATGTTTTAAAATGATTTAAGAACTAAGATGTGGCAATAGAAGCAGATTTGCAAAAGAACCAAACTGATGTTCTGGAAATGTAAAATGCAGAGTCTCCCCTTATCCACAGTTTCACTTTCTGTGGTTTCAGTTACCTGCAGTCAACTGCAATCTGAGAATACATACAATAAGACATTTTGAGAGAGAGACAGACTACATACAAATAACTCTTATTTTGGTATATGTTAATAATTGTTTCATTTTATCAGTAGTTATTGCTGTTTATTACTTTGCCTAATTTATAAATTAAACTTTATCATAGTTACGTATGCATAGAAGAAAACATTGTATATGCAGGAATCATTGCTCTTCACAGTTTCAGGCATCCACTGGGGGTCTTGGAACATATTCCTCATGGATAAGGAATGACTACAGTATTATAGCAATGAAAAACTTTGTATATGTGAATTAAACAAACCTGCAGAGACAATTAGTGAATAGGAAGCTAGATCTGAAGAAGTTTTCCAAAATGCAGCCTAGTAATATTAACAGATCAATAATAGGAAGCAAGAGGCTGAAAGATACGGAGGGCAGAATGAGAAGATTCAACATAACCTGTGACTGAAGTTCTAGGAGAAAAAAAAAGAGGGTAAAAATGGAGCAGAGACAATACTAAAAGACAAAATCTGAGAACCTTCCAGAACTTTTGAAAATCAATCCACAGATTCAGGAAGACAAGAAAATCTCAATCAGGTTACTAAAAAGAAATAAATATATATCCAATTGTTCTGTTTCTTGATCTGGGTGGTGATTAGTTAGATATTTTTACTTTATGAATATATATTGAACTGTATACATATTGTATTAGTCTATTTTGTGTTGCTATAAAGGGATAGTTGACACTGGACAATTTATAAAGAAAAGAGGTTTATTTGGCTTATGGTTCTTAAGGCTGTACAATCATAACACCAGCATATGCTTGGCTTCTGGTTAGGTCTCAGGAAGCTTCTACTTATGGTGGAAGATGAAGGGGAAACAGGTATATCACATGGAGAGAGAGGGAGAAAGAAAGAATGACCAGGAGGTCAGGCTCTTTTAAACAACTAGCTCTCAGATGAACTGAAAGAGTGAGAATTCACTTATCACCAAGGGGATGGTACCAAGACATACACGAAGGATCTATACTCATTACCCAAACACCTCCCCCTAGGCCCAACCTCCAACACTGGGGATTATATTTCCACACGAGATTTGGAGGGGATGTGTATCCAAATCATATCACATATTTTATGCACTCTTTGTATGTTTATTCTAGCTCAATAAGCAAATTTATTTAAACATTTTTATACCTTGTATTAATCAATTTCTATATACAAATTACCCAGAACTCACAGGCTTAAAATAACAAATACTTATTAATATCTTACAGTTCCTGTGGGTCAGGAATCATTAGTGTCTTAGCTTACTAAGTCTAGCTTGGGGTCACTTGTGAGTTTGCATTCATCTGAAGACTGGACTGGGGCTGGAGTATCTGCTTCCAAGATGGCTCACACATATGGATGTTTATTGGAGGCCTCTGTGCCTTGCCACATGGACCCCTCCACAGGGTTTGCTTGAGTGTGCTCATGACCTGACAACTGTCTTTCCCAGAGTGGCAATCCAAGGGAGAAAGCAGGAAGGAACATTGGCCTGGTTTTGTAAGTAACATTTTGCCAAATTCTGTTATTAGAATGAAATCACTGTGTTCAGCCCATACTCAGAGGGAGAAGAATTAGGTTCCATTTCATGAAGAAAGGGCTGTCTAAGAATTTGTAGACTTATTTTGAAATTATCACATACCTAGTCACATTGTAATAAAATTGTAGAACACAAAGACCAAGAAAAGATCTTAAAATTAGAGAGAAAAGACACATTACCTTTGAAGGAGCAACACAGCAGCAGATGTCTCAACTACAATCAGTGTTAACCAGAATGAAAGAAAATTGTCAACTTAAAATTGCATACACAGGGAAAAATATCTTACAAGATGTTTTCGGACAAATAAAGCCAAGGATTCTGTCACCAGCAGACTCTTACTAAAAGAAAAGCTATTTTGGGATAATGAAAATGTTCTAAAAGTAACTGTGGTGGTGGTTGCACAAATCTGTGTATATGCTAAAAGCCACTGAATTGTATGCTTTAAGTAGGTGAATTGTATGGTATGTATAAAGCTTTTTTAAACAATGAAATAAACATTCTCCTTTAGAAAATAATAAAATAGCTTTTCCCATAAGACCCTTTTAAAATAGTGACAAAGTTTCTATTTAAGAAATGTCTTCATTAATCTTACTAACAAAAGAACACTATCATATAACTTTTATACTACTATATATGTGTACATATACTGTACATACAAATATGCAGTTTGTATTACTATTATACCAATACAGTTACTTTTGCAGTAACTGAATTTTTTTCAAAAGTTCTAAGTCATTACTAGAGACAAAAGCTCCTTAACACTTCAGGAAATTCCAAAAATTTCCTGAGATATAACTAATGCCCAGACCTTGAATCTTACTGAACAGCCTTATGGTACCTTAGCTACTGTTCACAGGACATGATCCTAACTAACATCAGTACCAGCCTAAGAAGAAAGCACTTTTCACTGAGTGACAACAAGAGTTAAAGAATAGAACTTGTTAAATAGAATTTATTTAACTGTATACAGTTGGAAATTAAATATGTTCTATTAAATACTATTTTGCATTATAAGTTCTTGGTTTTACTATAAGACTTTCCTACTGACTATTTTGTTTAATTATTTCTGAGGTAATAAGGATAAGGCTAGAATTTTGCCTTAGACACAAACATACCTTTTTGGAAATTATTTAGTGGGGGTATTGTACAGGTGATTGTCTCCCATAATTTCAATGTAATAAAAATCTCATTTTTCAACATTTTTAAGATAAATATATTTAAAAAATAGAAATTTGTATATTTACATAGATTTTATTTTATCCTAAAAATATTAACCAAATTACTATCCCTCGAATACTTAAACTTTATCATCTTATAGTAACTGTAGTGATAGTTTTACTATCTAGATTCAAGAACAGAAAATAAATACTTTTCACTAATGTTACTATGGAATTATATGTACTATATACAAATCTGGAGTCTAATTATGTGTAGGAAACATCTAATACTTGCTTTGAATCTGATCATTTTTGATGAGTAACTTGCCACATCAATAAAACAGTGCAGTCTTTGTTAATAACTCTCTGGAAAATAAAATTAATGATGCTTAAGAACATTAATACAAGTTTTCAGGGGAATTAACTTACTCCCAGTAAGTTACCTAGGCACTGCAAATATGGTAGATTCTTAAAAAGCTGAAGCCTTAAGTCTGTAATGTCCACAAAGCCATCTTTGCTAGTTGAAGCAGCTCTTCCACCCCTGTCTGAGAAGGTTAACCTTCCCTTCCTGAAAAATCTGCAATGCTCTCTCCTAAAATATTAATACTTGTCTTGCAAGGCACTGCCTGATTCTCAGCAGGCACTGCCTAATTCTCATCTCATCCCACATTCTCCTCTTGCTTCTAGGCCTATAACCAGATTCATTCCCCAGCAGGCCCAAAAGGGCAATATATAAAATGCGACCCAGAAGAAGATGTAATATCCAGCCAAATAATTGTTTTATTTTGCTGATTTACATGACAGAAATCTAGAGAATCATGTGGAAATACATCTTACAATCAAGGGATCAAATAGAAGAATATGAATTTGGGTTATTCCAAATTCGTTTATATGGGTTTACTAAGCAGGGATTTTAGATACAGCATTTTAGAACAAACAGATAGGCATGGTCCTAACAATATGCTTTTTGGTTGACTGAAATATAGACCCAGAGTTGGCCTATATTAAGTAAAGATTAAATACCAAAATTTTCTTAATGTATTACAAAGGAAACCATCCAAAAGCTTATGGAGACTGAAATAAAAGAGTGGATTTATTACTGAAGACCTGCTTACACATTACATAGATTCTAGAAGACACTCTTTTAATCACAGCCACAAGAAATAAATTTATAAGAGGAGTTCCATAATGTTAGAAGAGCTTTCTTTCTCCCCACCCAACCCTCATTCTTTTTCTTCTTCTTCCTTCTTTCTGTATAAACCAGAATGACAGGGGGAATGATGGCATCAAACTGAGATCCATAAGTTCAATGGAAAAATAGGATCCCATGGAAGTAGGAGCCAAGTGGTGTCAACCTTCCAAGAAAAGGTAGATGTAGTTACTGTAATGGAGTGTTTGTTATAATGGAGAGTGGAGCCAAAGTGGTATTAGAATAGTTTGACTTGCAGGTATCTTTGGCATTGGTTAGTTGATCGTATCTTTACAACTAAAATAGATAGACAGCCTACTGAAGTCTTACTTAATCTATATAAGCAGAAGAGCTCTAGGGCTAGAGAACAGAAGTCTGACTTCAACCACCAAAACAGAAAGTCATAGGTCCTCCACAAAGTTAAGAATTGAGTCAGTTCATAGACCCTGAGCCCCTTGAATGAAGTTCAATCATCTTGAGGAAATGCATACTGTTAATCTTCCCAGATGACTGTGCATTCAGAAGGGGAAAAGTTCAGAACAGGGGAGAGTAACCAAACACAATAACTAAACACTCTGGCCCAAATATCTGGGGGCATAAAACTTCACTGTGGACCCACAGGGTAGGAGCTAATGGACAGCAGATAATCAGTGGAACTTTGGCTTATATTTTGTTTCACAACATACGCAGTGGTTGGACAAAATCGCCCTGTGGTTATTTCTTCAATTCCAGAATATACAATTTGAATAAAAGTATTCAGCAATGGCAGAATTCTCACACGATTTCTTTGACCCATGAAATGAGGATGATTATGGTAGGAGAAGCCAAATGCAAACCACTAGAAGTGCATTTATCTATGAAGTAGATCAAAAGTAATGCCGCATCCCTAGAGCAAAATAGACCAACAGTAACGCTGCCTCCTACCATTAAAGAGATGGAGATCTCTGCATGTGGAAGATGCAGAGATGGTGACTTTTACTATATCCCCTTTAACTAGCCTTTTGGCCTTGGCAAAGAATAAATGGATCAAGGAAAAAAGTACAGAATTATTATAAAAAATCAAATTGTTATTCCAATTGCAACTGTTATTCAAATTATGGTTTTCTTGGAGAAAAATCAACAAAGTCTCTAGCATATGGCTATTGATTTGGAAGATGCTTCAGTTTTCTAGGTAATCAATAATGAAGACAAAGTGGAGCAATTTGCTTTCAAAAGACAAGGCCTGCAATATACATTCACAATATTGTTTAGGGGCAATATACCCTTTCCAGCTCTGTGTCATGTCTATGTAGCAGGGACTTGCCTTTCCCCTAAACAGGATATCATGCTGGCCCATGTCATTGATTATATCACACGGATGGACCAATTGAGAAGGAAGTTGAAATTTGCTCAAGACAGACACATTGTGAAGACTATTATGGGCAAAAAGTAGGAGATAAAATCACCCCAAATTTGGGGGCCTATCTCTGAAATTTTTAGGATTCAAATGACTTGAGAGTGTTTTTTCCTCTTTCTTCATTTTTATTATCTATCATATAATAGTCACAACATTTAATAAAAATATTAAAGAAAACACTATGTAGTTAAAAAATTACTCTAAAAAGGAAATAAATTTAATATAGTTATNATTTTTAAGATAAATATATTTAAAAAATAGAAATTTGTATATTTACATAGATTTTATTTTATCCTAAAATATTAACCAAATTACTATCCCTCGAATACTTAAACTTTATCATCTTATAGTAACTGTAGTGATAGTTTTACTATCTAGATTCAAGAACAGAAAATAAATACTTTTCACTAATGTTACTATGGAATTATATGTACTATATACAAATCTGGAGTCTAATTATGTGTAGGAAACATCTAATACTTGCTTTGAATCTGATCATTTTGATGAGTAACTTGCCACATCAATAAAACAGTGCAGTCTTTGTTAATAACTCTCTGGAAAATAAAATTAATGATGCTTAAGAACATTAATACAAGTTTTCAGGGGAATTAACTTACTCCCAGTAAGTTACCTAGGCACTGCAAATATGGTAGATTCTTAAAAGCTGAAGCCTTAAGTCTGTAATGTCCACAAAGCCATCTTTGCTAGTTGAAGCAGCTCTTCCACCCCTGTCTGAGAAGGTTAACCTTCCCTTCCTGAAAATCTGCAATGCTCTCTCCTAAAATATTAATACTTGTCTTGCAAGGCACTGCCTGATTCTCAGCAGGCACTGCCTAATTCTCATCTCATCCCACATTCTCCTCTTGCTTCTAGGCCTATAACCAGATTCATTCCCCAGCAGGCCCAAAAGGGCAATATATAAAATGCGACCCAGAAGAAGATGTAATATCCAGCCAAATAATTGTTTTATTTTGCTGATTTACATGACAGAAATCTAGAGAATCATGTGGAAATACATCTTACAATCAAGGGATCAAATAGAAGAATATGAATTTGGGTTATTCCAAATTCGTTTATATGGGTTTACTAAGCAGGGATTTTAGATACAGCATTTTAGAACAAACAGATAGGCATGGTCCTAACAATATGCTTTTGGTTGACTGAAATATAGACCCAGAGTTGGCCTATATTAAGTAAAGATTAAATACCAAAATTTTCTTAATGTATTACAAAGGAAACCATCCAAAAGCTTATGGAGACTGAAATAAAAGAGTGGATTTATTACTGAAGACCTGCTTACACATTACATAGATTCTAGAAGACACTCTTTTAATCACAGCCACAAGAAATAAATTTATAAGAGGAGTTCCATAATGTTAGAAGAGCTTTCTTTCTCCCCACCCAACCCTCATTCTTTTCTTCTTCTTCCTTCTTTCTGTATAAACCAGAATGACAGGGGAATGATGGCATCAAACTGAGATCCATAAGTTCAATGGAAAATAGGATCCCATGGAAGTAGGAGCCAAGTGGTGTCAACCTTCCAAGAAAAGGTAGATGTAGTTACTGTAATGGAGTGTTTGTTATAATGGAGAGTGGAGCCAAAGTGGTATTAGAATAGTTTGACTTGCAGGTATCTTTGGCATTGGTTAGTTGATCGTATCTTTACAACTAAAATAGATAGACAGCCTACTGAAGTCTTACTTAATCTATATAAGCAGAAGAGCTCTAGGGCTAGAGAACAGAAGTCTGACTTCAACCACCAAAACAGAAAGTCATAGGTCCTCCACAAAGTTAAGAATTGAGTCAGTTCATAGACCCTGAGCCCCTTGAATGAAGTTCAATCATCTTGAGGAAATGCATACTGTTAATCTTCCCAGATGACTGTGCATTCAGAAGGGGAAAAGTTCAGAACAGGGGAGAGTAACCAAACACAATAACTAAACACTCTGGCCCAAATATCTGGGGCATAAAACTTCACTGTGGACCCACAGGGTAGGAGCTAATGGACAGCAGATAATCAGTGGAACTTTGGCTTATATTTTGTTTCACAACATACGCAGTGGTTGGACAAAATCGCCCTGTGGTTATTTCTTCAATTCCAGAATATACAATTTGAATAAAAGTATTCAGCAATGGCAGAATTCTCACACGATTTCTTTGACCCATGAAATGAGGATGATTATGGTAGGAGAAGCCAAATGCAAACCACTAGAAGTGCATTTATCTATGAAGTAGATCAAAAGTAATGCCGCATCCCTAGAGCAAAATAGACCAACAGTAACGCTGCCTCCTACCATTAAAGAGATGGAGATCTCTGCATGTGGAAGATGCAGAGATGGTGACTTTTACTATATCCCCTTTAACTAGCCTTTTGGCCTTGGCAAAGAATAAATGGATCAAGGAAAAAAGTACAGAATTATTATAAAAAATCAAATTGTTATTCCAATTGCAACTGTTATTCAAATTATGGTTTTCTTGGAGAAAATCAACAAAGTCTCTAGCATATGGCTATTGATTTGGAAGATGCTTCAGTTTTCTAGGTAATCAATAATGAAGACAAAGTGGAGCAATTTGCTTTCAAAAGACAAGGCCTGCAATATACATTCACAATATTGTTTAGGGGCAATATACCCTTTCCAGCTCTGTGTCATGTCTATGTAGCAGGGACTTGCCTTTCCCCTAAACAGGATATCATGCTGGCCCATGTCATTGATTATATCACACGGATGGACCAATTGAGAAGGAAGTTGAAATTTGCTCAAGACAGACACATTGTGAAGACTATTATGGGCAAAAGTAGGAGATAAAATCACCCCAAATTTGGGGCCTATCTCTGAAATTTTAGGATTCAAATGACTTGAGAGTGTTTTTTCCTCTTTCTTCATTTTATTATCTATCATATAATAGTCACAACATTTAATAAAATATTAAAGAAAACACTATGTAGTTAAAAAATTACTCTAAAAAGGAAATAAATTTAATATAGTTATGAAGAAAGATACCATCAAGACTATTATTTCAAATTCCATATATCACATTTTAGTGATATGCTTAAGTTTAGCCAGACTTTAAAACGAAGTAACTAAAAGCTAACTTTTGAGAAGACGCAAAAGTGTACAAAGGTTTTTCTAAAATATCTGAATGTTGTTACCTAATAAATTAGTCATCGTAACTTCCAACAGAAGGAAAACGTCTCTAATATGAATGCACTGTTGCAACATTTTAAATGAATCATACAATGAGAGTGTTACACTGAGTGTAGCCAAATATGAATTCTATTATTAAATGTACTTTATTCTTTAAATTCAATGTAAAAAACATATGACAATTTAATAGCTTCTTTTCTTAGTTAAAACAATTAAGGATTTAAAAAAAGAACAAAAATTGGTATAGATGGCACATGATTATCTTACATCTTTTCCTAATCTACATAGCTTCTCAATAAGCTATTGTAAAAACTACAGACAAGATACTAAATTGCATAAATTGTATATGCAAAGCTATCTGAGTTACAGGAAAGATAGAATTATAATAATAATAGTCTCCTTTTTTGAATAAAAATGATCGACATAAATATGACTCTAAATTTAACAATTGTCAAAATACACCAGTACCAAATTTGTGATTCTAAATCTGCCATATCTTAAATTATCTAAAAGGAGACCTTAAAATGCTGCTTCTGGATTCAATGATCTATATTAATTCAGTGTTTTAGTTTTTCCGTTGCCTTTTTCAATTAAATTCATTTTAACTTTGAAGACTTCTCAAGAGATAAAAAATAAAAAGTAGGAAACAATTGCTTTTTCTGTAGTATCAAAGTGGAAAGTGTACCAAATTATCCAAGAGGGCTTTATAAAATACAAATTTATTTAAGTGATTTTATTGGTGTTTGCATTTTTGAAATGTGAGCTATAAGTAAAAAAATCTGTGTCACCCATCATAACTCAGAGGTATCAGTGCTAGCATTCTAGTATGGGAATGTCTAAGACTTTTGTATTAATACAACATACTTATGTATAAACATTTTTTCCCCAAAATTAAGGTTTTTATCATCAACGCCATTTTCTTTCTTCTCAGTTAATCATATATAGTATAAATATTTTCACATCTATATAATTCTTTTTTCATTCTTAGTGATATTTTGAATATTTTTACTTTGTATAACATGGGTAACATTGATTTTTGTTCTATTAGTTTGGTGCAAAAGTAATCACAGTTCTGCCTTTATTTTCAATGGCAGAAATCACAATTATTTCTGAATCAACCTATTATATGCTGTTGAAATAAACTGATAAGAAAATTTAGTGGATTTGGTGGACTGGTGGTTAGCATCCACTTGGATATCATTTTAATGATATCCAGAGTCCAGATAGCAAAACCTCTTTGTTTTCAGACTCGCATGCTCCAGTCAGATGTCCTGTGTGAAATTTGAAAGGCCTTTGGTCACAGTGTTTCTGGCTTTCATGTTGCAACTTCCAAATTATAAAAGCTTCTTACTCACAGTTTTTTTATTGTAGGAATGTGGTAAGCGCACAGAATTTAAAACATGTCTTATGCAAGTTCCCATGTAAGTGCTGCTGCTTACTACTTCTGTGCCTTTGAACATACTAATTCACTTTTTGGTGTTTTATTACAGGGGAAGGTAATACTATCTTGCAGGAGTATTATACATGTTATTGTAAAGTATTTTGCATAGTATCTGAAATAAAGTTATTCTCAACTACTCTAAGACAATTGTGCAAATATGGAAATATGTAGTCTATGTTTCTGGTTTCAACTTTTTAGCAATTGGTTCAACTTTACTATGCAAGAATGTGCAGTACAATTTTAGTTTAAGTCTATGTATTTTATATAAGAACATAAAGAATAGCTAATGGATCTCCTTATTTTTTTGCAGTCTTATTTTCAGAAGACTTTCTCTAATCCCTGTAGTTTCAGAAAGCTTCAATAAATTTCAGTTTTTTTTTTTTTTTTTTTCTTTTGGGAAGATTTTCTTTTTTTTTTTTTTTTTCCTATGGGAAAGACTTAAAAGATGGTAATTCTTTCTTCCAGGACCAAAAAAATTGCTCTTTCATGCAAGAAGTAGCGATACCATACATGCCATAAATAGTTTCATGCTTCAGTAAATGTTTGATCAATGCTTCTTGGTAGTATTGATGATTATTAACTAGACTTGTCACTTTTCAGGAGAATATCTTGTAGTTAAATATTTCTCAGCTCAAATGGTGCTTTTTCTTATATATAGAAATGTTTTACTTTGCAGAGTCATTTTGGTTTTGCTTCCTTTTAGTAAACTGATGATTATGCTATTATTCATATAAATTTTCAAAACTTTCTATAAGAGCAGATTTTTTTCCTCAAACAATTATTTTTATTTTACATTAAGTTCCAGGATACATGTGCAGAATGTGCAGGTTTGTTACATAGGCATACATGTGCCATGGTGGTTTGCTGCACCTATTGACCCATCCTCTAAGTTCTGTCCCCTCATTCCCCAGCCCCCAACAGACCCTGGTGTGTGTTGTTCCCCTCTCTGTGTCCATGTGTTCTCATTGTTCAACTCCTACTTATGAGTGAGAACATGTGGTGTTTGGTTTTGTGGTCCTGTGTTACTTTGCTGAGGATGATGGCTTCCAGTTTCATCAGTGTCCCTGCAAAGGACAGGATCTCATTCCTTTTTCTGGTTGCATAGTATTCCATGGTGTATATGTATCACATTTTCTTTATCAAGTCTATCATTGATGGGCACTTGAGCTGGTTCCATGACTTTGCTATTATAAATAGTGCTGCAATAAACATAGGTGGTGTGCATGTGTTTTTACTGTAGAATGATTTATATTCCTTTGGGATATACCCAGTAATAGGATTGCTGGATCTAATGGTATTTCTGTTTCTAGATCCTTGAGGAATTGCCATACTGTCTTCTACAATGGTTGAACTAATTTACATTCCCACCAACAGTGTAAAAGTGTTCCTATTTCTCCACAGCCTAGCCAGCATCTGTTGTTTCTTGACTTTTTAATAACCGCCATTCTGACTGGAGTGAGATATATCTCATTGTGGTTTTGATTTGCATTTGTCTAAATATCAGTGATGTTGAGCTTTTCTTCCTATGTCTCTTGGCCACATAAATGTGTTCTTCTGAGAAGTATCTGTTCATATCCTTTGCACACTCTTTAATGGGATTGTTTGCTTTTTTCTTATAAATTTGTTTTAAGTTCCTTGTGAATTCTGGATATTAGAACTTTGTCAGATGGGTAGATTGTAAGAATTTTCTCCCATTCTGCAGGTTGCCTGTTCACTCTGATAATAGTTTCTTTTGCTGTGCAAAACTTCTTTAGTTTAACTAGACCTCATTTGTGAATTTTGGTTTTGGTTGCCATTGCTTGGTGTTTTTGTCATGAAGTCTTTGCCCATGCCTATGTCCTGAATGGTACTGTCTATGTTTTCTTCTAAGGTTTTTATGGTTTTAGGTCTTATGTTTAAGCCTTTAATCCATCTTGAGTTAATTTTTGTATAAGGTTTAAGGAAGGGTTTTCTGTGTGTGTCTAGCCAGTTTTCCCAACAACATTTACTAAATAGGGAATCTGTTGGGAGCAGGCCCCCCAAAATCTGGCCATAAATTGGCCCCAAAACTGGCCAGAAACAAAATCTCTGCAGCACTGTAACATGTTCATAAGGACCCTAACGCCCAAGCTGGAAGGTTGTGGGTTTACGGGAATGAGGGCAAGGAATCCCTGGCCCACCCAGGGCAGAAAACCACTTAAAGGCATTCTTAAGCCACAAACAATAGCATGAGCCATCTGTGCCTTAAGGACATACTCCTGCTGCAGTTAACTAGCCCAACCTATTCCTTTAATTTGGTTCATTCCTTCATTTCCCATAAGGGATGCTTTTAGTTAATTTAACATCTATAGAAACAAAGCTAATGACTGGTTTGCTGTTAATAAATACGTGGATAAATCTCTGTTTGGGGTTCTCAGCTCTGAAGGCTGTGAGACCCCTGATTTCCCACTTCACACCTCTATATTTCTATGTGTGTGTCTTTAATTCCTCTAGCGCCGCTGGGTTAAGGTCTCCCCGATTGAGCTGGTCTTGGCAGGAATCCTTTCCCCATGGTTTTTGTCAGGTTTGTCAAAGATCAGATGGTTGTAGATGTGTGGTGTTACTTCTGAGGTTTCTGTTCTGTTCCATTGGTCCATGTCTGTGTTAGTATCATTACCATGCCTTGTAGTATAGTTTGAATTCAGGTAGTGTGATGCCTCCAGCTTTGTTCCTTCTACTTAGGATTGTCTTGGCTATACGGGTTCTTCTTTGATTCTGTATGAAATGTAAAGTAGTTTTCTCTAATTCTGTGAAGATGTCAATGATAGTTTAGTGGGAATAGCATTGAATCTATAAATTACTTTGGGCAGTATGACCATTTTGATGATATTGATTCTTCCTATCCATGAGGATGGAATATGTTTTCATTTGTTTGTGTCCTCTCTTATTTCCTTGAGCAGTGGTTTGTAGTTCTCCTTGAAGAGGTCCTTCACGTCCTCTGTAAGCTGTATTCTTAGGTATGTTTGTAGCAGTTGTACATGGGAGTTCATTCATGATTTGGCTTTCTGCTTGTCTATTGTTGGTGTAAAGGAATGCTTGTGATTTTTCACATAGATTTTGTAACCTGAGACTTTTCTGAAGTTGCTTATCTGATTAAAGAGTTTTTGGGATGAGAGACTGGAGTTTTCTAAATATAAAATCATGTTGTTTACACGATTTTACTTCCTCTTTTCCTGTTTGAATACCCTTTCTTTCTTTCTCTTGACTAATTGTCCTGGCCAGAACTTCCAATAGTATGCTGAATAGAAAATGGTGAGAGAGGAAGTCCTTCCCTATACTGGTTTTCAAAGGGAATGCTTCCAGCTTTTGTCCATTCAATATGACATTGGCTGTGGGTTTGTCATAAATAGCTCTTATTATTTTGAAATATGTTCCATCAATACCTAGTTTATTGAGAGTTTTTAACATGAAGTGATGTTGAATTTTATCAAAGGTCTTTTCTGCATCTATTGATATAATCATGGTGTTTTTTTGTCTTTGGTTCTGTTTATGTGATGGATTACATTTATTGATTTGCATATGTTGAACCAGCCTTGTATCCCAGGGATGACGGCAACTTGTTCGTGGTGGATAAGTTATCTGATATGCTGCTGGATTCAGTTTGCCAGTATTTTATTGGGAATTTTCACATTGATATTCATCAGGGATATTGGCCTGAAGTTTTCTTTTTTTGTTATGTCTCTTCCCAGTTTTGGTATCAGGATGATGTTGGCTTCATAAAATGAGTAGGGAGGAATCCTTCCTTTTCAATTTTTTGGAATAGTTTCAGAAGGAATGGTACCCACTCCTCTTTGTACTTCTGGTAGAATTCGGCTGTGAATTTGTCTGATCCTGGGATTTTTTTGGTTGGTAAGCTATTAATTACTGCCTCAATTTCAGAACTTGTTATTGGTCTATTCAAGGACTTGACTTCTTCCTAGTTTAGTCTTGGGAGGGTATATGTGTGCAGAAATTCAACCATTTCTTCTAGATTTTCCAGTTGATTAGCATAGAGATGTTTATAGTATTCTCTGATGGTAGTTTGTATTTCTGTGGGGTCAGTGGTGATATCCTCTTTATCATTTTTTATTGTGTCTATTTAATTCTTCTCTTTTTTCTTCTTCATTAGTCTAGTTAGCCATCTATCTATTTTATTAATTTTTTCCAAAAAACCAGCTCCTGAGGAGGATTTTTGTGTCTCTATCTCCTTCAGTTCTGCTGTGATCTTAGTTATTTCTTGTTTTCTGCTAGCTTTTTGATTAGTTTGCTCTTGCCTCTCTAGTTCTTTTAATTGTGATGTTACGGTGTCAATTTAAGATCTTTCTAGCTTTCTGATGTGGGCATTAAGTGCTATAAATTTCCCTCTAAATGCCGCTTTAACTGTATCCCAGAGATTCTGGTAGGTTGTCTCTTTCTTCTCACTGGTTTCAAAGAAATTCTTGATTTCTGCCTTAATTTCATTATTTACCCAGGAGTCATTTGGGATCAGGTTGTTCAATTTTCACTTAATTGTGTGGTTTTGAGTGAGTTTCTTCATCCTGAGTTCTAATTTGATTGCACTGTTTGAGAGATTGTTATTATTTCGGATCTTTTGCATTTGCTGAGGAGTGTTTTACTTCCAAATACGTGTTCAATTTTAGAATAAGTGTCATGTGGCACTGAGAAGAATGTATATTCTGTTGATTTGGGGTGGAGGATTCTGTATATGTCTGTTAGGTCTACTTGACCCAGATCTTGAAATTCTGACTATCTCTCTTAATTATCTGTCTTGTTGATCTAATATTGACAGTAAGGTGTTAAAGTCCACCACTATTATTGTGTGGGAGTCTAAGTCTCTTTGTATGTCTAAAAGAACTTGTTTTATGAATATGGGTGGTCCCATATTGAGTGCATAAATATTCAGAATAGTTAGCTCTTTTTGTTCAATTGTTTCGTTTACCATTATGTAATGGCCGTCTTTGTCTTTCTTGATCTTTATTGGTTTAAAGTCCGTTTTGTCAGAGACTCGGACTGCAACTCCTGCTTTTTTTGTTTTGTTTTGTTTATCTTTTTGTTTGTTTTTTTGCTTTCTATTTGCTTGGTAAATTTTCCTCTATTCTTTGTTTTGAGCCTATGTGTTTGTTTCCCCATGAGATGAGTCTGCTAAATATCGCACACCATATTGACTCTTTATCCAGTTTGCCAGTGTGTGTCTTTTCACTGGGGCATTCGCATTTACGTTTAAGGTTGGTATTGTCATGCTTGAATTTGATCCTGTCATCTTGATGCCATCTGGTTATTTTGCACACTATTTGATGCAGTTTCTTCATAGTGTCATTGGTCTTTATATTTTGGTGTGTTTTTGGACTGGCTAGTACTGGCTTGAACCGCCCAGGTTCAAGCGATTCTCCTGCCTCAGCCTCCGGAGTAGCTGAGATTATAGGCACCCACCATCATGCCCAGCTAATTTTTTGTATTTTTAGTAGAGACAAGGTTTCACTGGATTAGCCAGGATGGTCTCAATCTCCTGACCTCGTGATCTGCCCACCTTGGCCTCCCAAAGTGCTGAGATTACACGTGTGAGCCACCGCGATGGCCAATCTTTTAGTTTTTGAACTTTGCTGCAATTGCCACTTTGAGAGGCAGGGAGTTGGCCATCGCAGAATGGGCAAAGTAGTTGAAAGGACACTTATGAGAAATTATAGAGTGAATTTAAGCTTTCAATATGGAACTGGCAAAATAATCTGTCTCTATAGTTTCTTCAAAATATGAAAGCCATTTGTTCTATGAACTGTGGTATTAGTTTGGTACTTTTGGGTTACAGGAATCAGAAACACATCCAAGTTACTACAGGTTATAGGGATTTATTAGTGAACACCAAGAGAGTGCCTCAGCAGCCACACATATGCTGCACAATATCACTTATAAGTGAAATCTAAAACAATCAAACTCACAGAAAAAGAGAGTAAAGAGTTCTTGGCAACAGAGCACCTTTTAACTCACTGAGATGCATGGGAAGCTCTCAAGTTGTAGTCTGTTGATGTCCTTTCAAAGGTGGGTTCCCATTTATGTCTTTTCCAATGATGACTCACTCAGGGCCCATCTTATCTTTGTCTCTACCTGCTTCTGAACTTGGCTCTTTACTTTTAATTTTTCTGCTGTGGTGACTGCCACATCTGTATGTCCACAGTCTCTGCTTCTCCTGTCCTTAAACCACTTTATTTCAAATTTCTTCATGAGCGAAGATCTACTTGAGTCGTAATTTAACATGAAATGTTCTTACTGAGAAAAGTCTTTACACAAAACACATTTTACATCAGGTCTATAAATGTATTTGGGTCAGTGGAAGATTTGAGTTTAATGGATTATGATCAGAACAACAGGGTGAGAGAATAGCATTTTAAGCAGAGGGAAATCATGTAACATCTTTCCATAGAAGAGGATATTCCAACATGGGCACTGAGCATCACAAGTCTTCGTCACCATTCTAATCATACAATATCTGCCATGAAGAGAGAGATTGTCATGGGTTGGACTGTCCTCCATGCCTGAGTGGAAGTCAAGGAAGAAAAAGACAACTTCTTTATTCAAATTACTGTAACTTTTCTGAGTATCTTATAAAGAAATGCTCAGGTTTTCAATCTAAATTATTTACTTGACAATTTATGCTTTCCCACTCTCATTTATAAAGTGATAGACTGGCCTCAGGCATTAATGAATAATTCATTTTTATAAATATATATTGCTAAACATAGTATCTGATAAATGCAAGAGTATATATGTAGCATATCTATGGGACGAAGCCTAATAACAAAATGAGTTTTCATAAACCTGTCACCTCTATTTAAGAACTAAAGCAAAATCTAGCATGAATAATTCATCTTTAATCAAATCCCTGCTTAGTGGTAATGCCAGTGATAGCCTTAGCATGACCTATGCAGTAGACATAGGCCTTACATAAATAATTGTTGTGTTAATAAGGGTGTATGGTCATTTGATGAATAGTCAAAACAATTTTATATCACTTTCCCACTTGGCTTCCTTTTATCTTAATTTACATTTATAATCTTATACACATTAAAATATAGTAACTTTTTAAATATTTGAAATAGGGGTTTTATTTGGAGAGAGATCATCAGGAAAAAGGGTCATAATCTGCTTCATTCAGGGTTAGATGTCCATTTATTAGCTAATATCTAATTTCTATTCCTAATAATTCATTAATTTGACATCTCTGATTCAAACTTGGATTTGGAATTTGGAATTCTTCTGCTACTTAGAAATCTAGGTTGTTATATCTTGTAGGAGAATTGCTACTGTTACAACACAGAAACATGTAAGAAGATATCATCCGAAGCCCTTGAAGTTGGTAGAAAATATGTGGAAATTAAGAGACCATATAGATGGAAGACTAAGAAAAATATCATTTTGAAGTTATGAAATTAAAGATAATATTATAGTGGAATGTCACAGAAAGTGTGAAATAATAACAAATCTTATCTTTAAGGAGGCAGAACATTTGATAAACTTAGCAACACTGAGCTGAAGTCTTCTCTACAGTACAAGCTAAGTATCACAAGTTAATTGAAAGTTTTGTATTTCCTTACTTCAATGTTTCCTCACTTTTATAGTGGATGTAATAGTACCTAACATGAAGGCTCCCTTAACCACTGAATGTAATACTCTCTGTAAATAGCTTAAGTGAATGTCTGATACACAGACCACACTCAATACATAGCAATTATACTATTGACATTCTGTGTGATCTTTGGAAAATTATTTATCATCTCTCGATTTGTTTTCCCTGAATATGCATAGATAATTTTTTACATAATGGTATTAACATTTTCTTTTCAAACCAGCAAAATGCTATGAAAATTAATGCATTCATTTCTGGATGAAGAACCATTATTCTGAACCTTTTGGGATGAAAGAGGCTGTCTATTAATCACAGCTATATAATGTACTCCATATACTAAGGGTATAGATAATTTGATTTAGATTGTATAACACAATTAGTGTCCTCAAAGTATTTGTTGACAATAATATTGCACAAAATTTAACCTGGATGATCATAACATACTGAAGCAAAATAAACCCTTCAGTTTTGATCATTGATATCTACTAACGTAATGAGCCACTCTGTCAAATCTACTAAGACTCCTCTTGGTTTGTGGTCAAGGCGATATTCACACTAAATTCTCAGTATGTTTCAGTAATTTTTATACACTAAAACTTTTTTTTTCAGATTAAATTTGTCTATGCAGCCTTGAACTTCTGTCAGCTCTAATAAAAGAGGAAATTCAAGAAACTTTGAGCCAATATTCTAGAAGAACATTAAACTAGGAGAAGGGGGTATCAGGCAAAATTAATGTGTTGATGTTGCAAGATCATTAGAATTTATCTACCCAAAGCATATCTTCTGCAATTCCAAAAAAGAAAATAATTATTTATAGCTATGTGCTTTAAAACATGATGAACATACTTTAAAATATAAAATATTTAAAAGAACACTTTTAAAATAAAAAGAACACTTTCACATATAATTTATACATAGTATATATGTATAACTATATATATATCTCATTCATGCAGATAACTGTGGATATATTTTTCTTTTATTATATCAGAGAGTCTCACCTATTTATAACACTGGTAGATAGAAACAGGTGGAGCATCTCTGAGAATAGCAATGGTAAATAAAATTTCTTTTTGTAATGAATAGAAAAGAATAACTGTGGGGTCCATGAAGAGTTCTAGCAGAAAGTTAAACCAGTTCTGTTTCTCATTTCCTTTCTATGGGCAGGTTTACTATGGGCAGGTTTACATTGCTAATGTTGTTTTCCACTGAGTCTACAGACACAAAAAATAGACACATTATCTTCTTTTCCAAATGTGGCTATATTAGAAATCAAACGAAAGTGCATAGATCTGTACAATTCCCTACAAATCCATGAAAAACAACAATAACAAAGGAAATAAACAACAGTAACAATAATAAAGGTAATAAAATAACATTAAAAAACCCCAAATCATTTCAGGGTGTAAGTCCTACGTATAATCAATCAGGAACATCACTTTTGTCTATGAACCAGAACCTGTGGAAGAATAATTAATGACCCCTTGCTAGATGAAAACAAAACAAAATAAAACAAAACAAAATCTGCTGCCCTCCCAGTAGCCCTCTTTCTGCAAGGTGGAGTTAGGGCTGGAATTTTTCTAACACTATGTCTACTGAATAACATTGTGACCCAAATTGAGGGCAGCTATTTTAATCTACATCAGAAAGCATGTTCTTTTTTTCTGCCATGGACCTTGTTTGCAGAACATAATCCAAGCTAATTACAACAAGAATGTGATGTAATTAGGAAATGCCTGAGATAGAGCAAATGTTACAATCCATTCAGTCTGTTTTTCAGATGAAGCTAAAGTTCAATGATAAACAACTAGAAAAGGTAAGACACAGGAACAGATAGCTTTCCTGCTCTATAGCTCCATACCACCTCTCTACCCTACACACCTTAGATTTGCTCAAAGTGAAAAGTTACGGTTATCATAAAAATAAACATGAGCATTATAACTTTGTTATTTTACTTATTTTTATGTGTATAATGTTTTAGATTTGGTGGTTTTAAAAGTAGCATTGTATCTCTATTTGTATGACTGTTGCCATTGTGAACACATCCACTGAAATCAAGACTTGCATTATTTAGATTTAGAACATTAAAGATTCCTTAGATCTTAAGCATAAATTATTTTCCTTGCAGAAGAATAAATCCACATTATTTCACTTGAAATTTTATTTTTCATTTTAGGGGAATTTTATTTTAACAGGTGGGGTTTAATAACCTGTATAATCATCCTGTAAAAGTTTTAGTTCTTATGTACACAATTCACCATTTCCACACTCAGACGTAAATATTGGCTGAATATAAATTCAGGTGACATAATACATTAATGTTTAAAACTGCTGTGTTATTTTCAGATCAACTACAATTGAAGGCAAATCCTTTTGTCATATGTTAAACCACTTCATTTGGAAATAAAGATTGATTTGGGAAGTTGACAAATTTGAAGTTTACTTGTAACAAAGGTCTAACTGCTTTATCCTTACAGTTATAAGGAATCAATGGATTTTTAATATCCTCCAATTCTATGTCTTTTGTGTTCTGATAGCAAATGACATCTAATTCAAAGCAATGTAACTCTATAAGATAAAAACAAATGTGTTAAATCTGATAATCTGCCACACGGAGTTAAAATTGTCAGTATATTTCTCCTGCATCCTCTTAAAGGAGGGGTTCAGAAGAAACTGTCACATTTAGTTAAGTGAAGCATTCTTTACATTGGAAACCCTGTTTATTCATTTAAAATAAGATAGGCACTATCATTCATTTCTTAATTGTCTAGTAAAATTATGTTCTCAAATGATAAGAAATATACATTATCTCTTTTAGAGGAAAACATGCTTTCGGATTTTTCCTGGGCACACATTTCTAAAATAATAGGAGTACATACGAAACTTCAAAATTCCTATTTTATTAAGAAGATTTTGCTTTCAGTCTTTGCTTCTTTTTTACTTTGGTCACCAAAGACTTTGGATCCAGGAAGCATGTCCAAATACAGAGAAATGCACTGATTATGGTCAAGTATTTTACATTTTACACCAGTGAGTGCAGTTCCAAATTCCTTTGAGATAAATGAGAAATGTTTTCATTACAGGCTTCTGAAAATATTTTCAGTTCAGATATTTTACTTCAAATTGACGATATAATTATGCTTCTTGAAAATAGATCCGCAGAAACTGGTAGGCTTTTCGTGTTGCAAATTCATCTGTGACTCTGGGCTTAATATTGGCAAACTAGAATATAGGCAGGTAAGTAGAACAGACGTAACAAAAATCAAAAGAATAAGAAAATAAACTCAAAGTGTATATAGAAGTAGTATATTCCAGGCACTTTCTAGAGAGCTCTAATTTTTTAAAAAGTGTATTGTATACTCAGTATGTGTTAATCCCTAGGGTAAGGAGTGTGTATTTAAGTTTTTACTCTGACGTTATAGTTTGTTAAACAAGAAGAGATACATAATAAGATGAAAAGAAAGATAACATTGTACGGATAAACAAAAAGTCATGAAAGTGTCTCTATAAATAATGTCCCCATACAGCTATTTTCCTTGGGAAAATCCTGGATTATGCTTTTTTGTCCTGACATAATTATTAATTGTATTATTTTTCACTGTCAAACTGCCCTGGTTTGGATGGTAGATAATATGGCTCAACTACTCTTGAAAAAAAATAGTAAATGTCAAGATGAAGGGGAAAATGGGCATTTCAGAAAGATCTGTAATTTAAAGTCATACAAGGCATGAAAATGCAGGGTGTTTTTGAGATATTCAAAGTAACATGTTAAGCATAGATTGCAAAAAGGAGTCTAATGAGAAGAGAAAGTGGAGAGTCAGATCAGTTAGATTCTAAAGGCTGTCTTTGCCTATAGGTAAAATATTTTATTTTAACTCAAAGCAAGTAGGAAGGGAAAGAAATATTTAAACAAGGTAACCGCATAATTGGGTAGATACTGTATAAAGAGATATAAGCAAAAAATCAAGGCTGAAAGTTAGATAGTATGATCATTTTCAATAATTCAAGAAAGCAATTAGAACTTGAACTAAGGCAGTGGCATTTAAGATTGAGAGAAACAGATGCATTCACATGATATAAAAAAGGCTGAATTATAGGGTCAATACATTTCCTAAACTCCATATTTTAAAAGGCACTATTGTATTACAATATTCTTCATTCTTTAAAATAGCATAATTAAAAAAAATATATTTGAGTGGGTCTTTTGTCAAATGCAATGAAATCCTAATATCGTACATCTGTAAAGAGGCCATTTGTGCATGAAATAAGACTGAAATACTATTTTTATTCAAACAACATTTTATTGTAATAAAATAAATGTAACAAAATTTAAAATGTAATCATTCTTAAGTGTACAGTTTAGTGATACCACATATATTCATATTATTTTTCTACCACTGAAATCATCCATCTTTAGAGGTCCTTTCATTGAAAAACTGAAACTCCATACCCATTAAAGAATGACTACCCATATCCCTTTGCCCCCAGACCCTGGCAACTATCATTCTACTTTCTGTATCTGTGAATTTGACTACTGTAGGCACCTCATATAAGTGTAATCATACAGTATTTGTCTTGTTGTGACTGGCTTAATTATTGTTACCCCTGCTGTCTTCTGGTTACTATTTGCATGAAAACTCTTTTTTCCATATTTCCTTTGTAAACACATTGTGTCTCTAAATCTAAGTGAGTCCCTTGTAGATAGTACATGGTTGGAGTATTTTTTTTTTTTTTTTTTTTTTTGAGACCGAGTCTCGCTCTGTCCCCCAGGCTGGAGTGAAGTAGGGCAATCTGGGCTCACTGTAAGCCCTGCCTCCCGGGTTCACTCCATTCTAGTTGGAGTAGGTTTTTATAACCATTCTGCTTATCTTTGTCTTTTGATTTAGAGAGTTTAACAACTTTACATTTAAATAATTACAAAGGAGAGACTTGTGTTATTTTGTTACGTATGTTCTCTATGCGTTATATTAATTTTGTATCTCATTTCTGACATTACTGTTTTCTTTTGTGTTTAGTCTCTTTTTTGTTGTTGTAAAAGCTTTTCATTCCCTTCTCATTACCTTTTGTTCATGATGTATATTCTGTAACTACATTCTTTGTGGTTACCATGGGGATTACATTTAACATCCTAATGTTACAGCATTTTAATTTGAGTTTCCACCAGTTTAACTTACAATAAAATACAAAACTCTTTTCCTAAACAGCTTCATCCTGACTTTTTTCATTTGTTGATGTTACAAAATTACATCTTTACATGTTTCCAAAAATATAAATATGTTTTATGTATTATTCTCTTAAATTATATGGGAAACAAAATGTGGAGTTATAAAGTAAAGTTACAAGAATACTAACTTTTAAACTAACAATAGTTTTTAAAAATGTATTAGTCTCTTAAGTAATGTAGAATACAAAAAGTGAAATTACAAACCAATGTTAAAATAATGCTAACTTACATAATTACCCATGTATTTACCTTTATTGGAATGTTTACTTCTTTATACACCTTTGTAAGTTTTACTGTTTAGTCTCCTTTCATGTCAACTCACAGGATTTCTTATAGTACCTAGCAGGGCAGGTCTAGTGGTAACAACCTCCATCAGTTTTTGTTTATCTGGGAATGTTTTAATATCTCTCACTTTTGAAGGACAGTTCTCCTCAATGTAGGATTCTTGGTTGAAAGTCTTTCATTTTTTTTATAGTACTTTAAATATATTGGCTCACTGCCTTTTGCTCTCCAAAATTTCTGATGGGAAATCTGCTGACATTCTCTGAGAATCTTTTTTACATGATGCTTTACTTCTTTCTTGCAGCTTTCAAGTTTTACTCTTTGTCCTTGGCATTTTATAGTTTGATTATAATGTGTCAATATGGGTCTCTGAGTTTATCTGACTTGGAGTTAATGGACCTTCTTGAATGTTTATATCCATGTCTTTCATTAAATTTGGCAAGTTCTGGTCATTCTTTCTTTGAAAAAATTCTTTACCCCTTTGTCTCTCTCTTCTCCTTCTGGAACTTCAATATGTATGTTAGTCTTCTTGCTGGTTATCTACAAGTCCTTTGGGCTCTGTTCACTTTTCTTCACCACTTTCTCTTTCTGTTCTTCAAACTGAATAATTTCAATTTTCCTATCTTCCAGTTCACTCATTCTTTCTTCTTACTGCTAAAATCTAACTTTGAATCTCTCCAGCAAATTTTTCATTACAGTAATTGTACTTTTCAGTTTCAGAATTACTTTTATGTTTTATATCTCTTTATTGACATTTTAATTTCATTCATACATTGTTTTCTTGACTTTCTCCACATCTTTCTTTACTTCTCTGAACATATTTAAAACAATTGTTTTAATGTATTTGACTAGCCAGTTTGCCAGCTGTTCCTTCTCAGGATGGTTTCTCTTGGATTACTTTTTTTACCTTTGAATAGGCCATACTTTCCCATTTCTTGGTACATTTCATGATTTTTTTATTGATAAAAGCATAACTTTTGAACCTAATAACTCTAACCATCAGATTCTGCCCCTACCCCAAGCTTTGTTGATTTTTGTGGGTTTTTAAAAATGTTTGCTGTAGGCTGTCTCTGTGCCAGAAATTAGTCAGAGATATAAACTTTAGATCTTCTGAGGGCCTTTTTAAGCCTGTGACTATCACTGGTTGTACATAATAACTTTCTAATTCCCCCATATATTTGGTTTTCTTTCGAATATTCTAAGTTTTACTGTCTGATTCCTAAATGGGTAAAAGAGAAAATGAAGATGGGGAGAAAAAAAGCCTCTGGCCCTTTAAATTTCCTGGAAGTTGCTTCATCAAAGTGGGAGGGGCTTGCAACATTAGAGCAAGAGGTGCAACAATTCTGCTCACTTATGTATCTGTGCCTCTAAGACCAAAAGAAGAAATCAACAATTAGAAAATAAATCCCCAATTTATGGTGGATAGGATCCTTTTTTGTCCACTCTAGCTCTGACAAGCTATGTTCAGCCTTTCCAGAAACATATACATAGTTGTCTGCCAAGGATTCTAAGGGATGGATAGCTGCTACACTGCTAGCAGCTGAAGTAGGCTTACATTAACTGAAATTTACCTTGCAAGTCTTCCCTTGGAAGTTGCAATCCTTGGAATAGACTTGAGAACTCCTAAATACTTACATCAGACTAATTTTGCCAGTGCAATTATTGTCTAGGTAGATCTATGTATTCAGGAATCCTTGTTGCATTGCTTTTATCCTAGAATCCTCTAGAACATTTTTCATTCCTTCTATCCATCAATGTTCTCCAGGACTGCATGTAAAGGTCAAAGACAAAACTACAAAGAGTTCTAAATTGGATATTGATGAAGACCTCCTGCCAGTACATATAAATGCCAATTGTTATGAAATCAAAAGTTTTACTTTGTAGAAATTTAGCAATAATTTTTAAAAATGAAATTTAAAATAGTAATTTAGTTGTGATAATTTAAAACAGAGAAAATAATGCGGTCTGCCAACTTTGTTTTCCCATTAATATGAACTGGAAACTAGAAATGATTGTTTACATGAGACAAGGGAAGTGAAGAATTTATAAGTATGTAGTGTCTTCCCTGAGATGATCGAGTGTTTTTAATAGAGGGTAGAACAGTAAAAAATTTTGGTGAGAAAAATATGAGTGGAGATTCCATGCATTGAGTATGAGTTGGCGGTTATGTGATTTATATCCAAGTGAAGATGTCCACAGAAAGTTAGGTTTATTGATTTTGACTCAGAAATGGCTAGGCTTGGTTTAGGAATTTGAAGATCATCTTACCATAAGGAGACAAGAAAGATACAGAGTAAATAAGAATCCTCAAGTGGATTGAGAAGAGTGCTAAACAAAAACAAAAACAAACTCAGGCAAAACTGAGAAAACAAAGGAAATTTGAACATTAAACTTAAAAAAAGCAGAGCCGTTGAGTGCTCAGAGATGCAGGAGGAAAACATGAATGTCTGGAAATCAAAGAAAGAGAACAATCCAATAATGGGGCAGTGAGTAAGTCTGCATGCCACATGTGTGAGTTTATTTTGGATGCTGAAGAAATTACTACAGATTGATAGCTTAAAACAAAACAAATGTATTTTCTCAGAATTCTAAAGGCCAAAAGCTCAATTTTTTTTTTTTTTTTTTTGAAACAGAGTCTTGCTCTGTAGCCCAGGTTGGAGTACAGTGGCACGATCTTGGCTCACTGCAAGCTCTGCCTCCCAGGTTCACGCCATTCTCCTGCCTCAGCCTTCTGAATAGCTGGGACTACAGGCGCCTGCCACTATGACTGGCTAATTTTTTGTATTTTTAGTAGAGACGGGGTTTCACGGTGTTAGCCAGGATGGTCTCGATCTCCTGACCTTGTGATCCGCCTGCTTCGACCTCCCAAAGTGCTGTGGTTACAGGCGTGAGCCACCGTGCCCAGCCAGATTTCACTCCTTTTAAAGGCTCTAGAGACAATCTATCCTCTGCTTCCCGCACCTGGTGGCTGCTGGCATTCTTTGGTTTGTGCCCACATGACTCCAATTGTCAAGGTCAGCAACTTTAACTCTCTCTCCCTGGTCTGTCTTTATATCACCTCCTCCTCTGTGTGTATCAAATTTCTCTCTGTCTCTTTCTTATAAGGATACTTGTGATTGCATTTAGAACCCACTCAGATAATCAAAAGTAGCCTCCTCATCTCACCTTTACTGTATCACATCTGAAAACAATCTTTTATTCAATAAGGTGATATTTACAGATTCCAAGGATTTAATCCTGAATATCTTTTCAGGCCATTTTTAAGCTTGCCACATCCCATGTAGCTTTGGTAGGATGAAACTTACTAGCACTCATTGGATTTAGCAGTTACGGGGATTTTAGTGACCACAGTAACTGAAAGTTTAAAGTTAGAGGTGGAAAGCAATATGCAAAACAAACAAAATGTATTTTGTTGTCTGGGAGTTGAAGTTCTAACTTGGTATGAGAGAAAAGAGTCTTAAAATTCATCTCTGGAGAACCGGCACCTGTGGATAATGGATGATTGGGATGGAAATTATAATAGAAGTGAAGATCATTTTAATAGATCTTTTAGTACATTCATTCCTATGGTAAATTACATTTTAAAACATGTCTATGGTTAAAATGAAAACCACAACCCATATAAAATAAATATTTATTTTAATAAATTGCAGAGGCAATATATCTTATAAACACCATCGAGGTTAAGATACAAAGTTAATCACATCCCTGAACCAAATCCCATCACAGCCATTCATTTAACCTCATAGATTTGAAAACATTTTAAACGTTGCTGATATATGCTCATGGTATTGTTCAACATGGTCCGCTACCTCCTGTATTTCCTGCAAATAAAATAGGCAACTACTTCCAGAAGCTCAGTTTAACTCAGGTTAAATCAAAGCATGAGATAGTGGTATACAGTGTCTGATGCTCCCTTTCTTTTGTAAACTCTTCGTGTCTTTTTGTAAATTGACAATAAGTAAACTTCACATATTAAAGTGTATCATTTGATAAGTTTTGACATAATGCATACACCCATGAATCCATCACTATCTTCAAGATAATATATCAATTCCCAAACTTTGTGTGTAATCCTTTTAACCCCCTCCTGCTTGATTCTACTTGTCATGTCCAGGTAACAAAATGGCAGACCCGTTTGTATTTTCTAGAATTTTACATACATAAAATCATAGAGTATGATTTTGATAATGTCAATATCCTTCTTTCAAACAGCATGATAATTTTGATATTCTTTTAGCTTATTGCATGCATTGATAGTTTATTCTTTTATATTACTGAATTTTACTCCACTTATACCACAGTTGCTTGGTCTATTAATCTATTTTGAACATTTTCTTGATTTCTAGTTTTTGGCTAGTAGTATAAAGGTACTCAACATTTATTTTTAAAAATATTGAATGGATAGATTCAGTCATTTTCCTTGAGTAAAGCATCTAGAATAGTTGTGTCACATATTTAGCATAAATTTAATGTTTTACAAAGCTGCCAGGCTATTTTCCCAAGCAAGTGCACTGTTTCATTTTCCCACCAGCAGTTTTCAAGAGTCACTACATGTTCTCAACACTTGTTACTATGAATGAAGGCTTTTGAATTTTAGGCATTCTGATAGGTATGTAGTAGTATCTCATTGTGGTGTCAAATTGCAATTTGCATCAACCTGCATAATTACTAATGTTCACTATCTTTTCATGTGCTTTATTGTCATCCATATATCTTTGGAGATAATGTTGTTTAATTCTTTCGCCTATTAAAAAATTTTTACTATTTTTGTGATGCTTACAGTAGTCCCTATTATGCATTGAATATATGTTTCAAGAGCCTCGGTGGATGCCTGAAACCACAGATAATACCAAATCTGATTGCCACCAGTTGGAACACATTCTGTTTATGTCTTTCATCTGGAGATTTAGTGTCCTTCCCATCTTAACTAAGCACTCATCATGCACTGTGGCTATAACTTTTGTAGTTTGAGATTCAACAGCAAAATCAGCACAAATTTATTTTTCCTTAATCACAATTTCATAGATAAGAAGATTCTTACTATAGATCTTAGTGCCCTCGGCATAAGATATTTCTTTCGTGTTGAGTGAGAAACTTTCACCTTTTCCCTAAAGAAAACACTTTAAAGCTTCTCTTTGGCATATCTGAATTGCCAGCATCACCAGTCTTGTGCTTTGGGGCCATTATTAAGTAAAATAGGGATTACTAGAACACAAGCACTGAGATTCTGTGATAGTTGATCTGCTCACGAAGAAAGCTACTAGGTAACTAAAGGGTGGGTAGCATAACACCTCATAAATATGCAGGACGAAGGGGTGATTTGCATCCCAGCTGGGACAGAGTGGAATGGAACAAGATTTCATCATGCTACTCAGAACAGCACACAATTTAAAACTTAGAGCTTGCTTATTTCAGGAATTTTTTATTTGAATATTTTCAGATTGTGCTTGACCATGTGAGTAACTGAAACCCTGGAAAGCCATACTGCAAACAAAGGGGAATTACTGTAATTTTACGTGTCAACTTGAATAGGCTAACAAATCCTCAGATAGCTGTGTCTATGAGGGTATTTCTAGAAGAGATTCACTTTTGAATAGGACATCCATCTTCTACCCTTAGACATTTGTTTTTTAATTCTCAGCCCTTTGCTCTAGGACTGGGAATCAAAGAATTACGCAATTGGCCTCACTTTTTCCTACCCTCCATCACCCTATTCTCAGGCCTTCAGACTTTGAAGCTGGAACTACACCACCAGCTTTTCTGGCCCTACCACTTACAGAGAGCAGATCATGGGGTTTCTCTGGTTCCATAATTGTGTGAGACAATCCATTATAATACATCTCTTTCTGTACTATCTAAATGTAACCCATGTAAATCACTACATTTAATTAAAAGAGAAAATAAAATATTTTCAGAAAATTATTCATCAAATACCTTAATAACAGCAAATTCTAGACAATCTTAGAAATCCAAAAGTAAATAAATATGCATAACCAATTTTTTGTACAAAAATAAAATGTTTATGTTATTGAGAAAGACATTTAAGGCCATGTTAACCAATATTCAGGCTGCAAACACCATAAAGTTAGGACTTTATACATTTGCTATGAAGGAATTTAAATATGTTAAATGATATGCACGGACTGGGAAATGTTTGAAACTGGAAAAAATAAACCTAATATCCAGGCCCAATTTTTAAATTACTGAAACTAAATAAGAAAAAGAGAAATGGCCTAAGAACATTATGCAAATATTACAAGACATTTCACTGGAGGGAAAATAAAGTAGCCAATAAACATAGAAATGTTTATGCTAGGTAGTAGCTAAAAAGTGCAAATTAAAATGAGAATAATTTTCAGCTATCTAGAGAGAAAGAGATCATGTAAAATATAATAAAATCATGGGAGTATGAGAAGATATTTGGCATATAAAATACCTTCTTAATAAAAACCATAAATTGACATTTTTTAAAAAGACAACTCAATAGAAAAAATGAGCTAAAATTATCCAAATGGTCAATAGACATGTGAAAGTTTATCAATGATCAGGAAAAAACAAATTAAAATTATTAGATATCATCATATATCCAGAATAACGTCTCAGATAAAAAAAGACAGAAAATACCAAATACTGGCAGCCTTGTAAAGAAATTATTTGGATGTTAAATTTGTAAAACTACTTTGGAAAAGTGTTTATAATATTTACTACAACTGAATATATCTAATGTCACAGTAACTGTACTCAAGGTATATTTTCAACAGAAATGTGTACATATATTCACTAAAAATAAAAAAGAATGATCGTTGCATAACTACTCCTAACAGCCTCAAACTGGAAACTATTCAAACACCCCTCAACATAGAACAGGTACACATATAGTGTTATAATCACACAATATGGAAACTATTAAACATCAATCAACAAAGAATAGGTAAACATATTGTGAAATAGTCACACAACAGATTGCTATATATAGCGATAAGAACGAATAAACTACTCACACAACAGTGTGGATTATTTCAAACACACAAGGTTGAACCAAATAAGCAAAATGGAGGAGTTTATATTCCATAATTCTGTTTATGTAAAGTACAAAAAATAGACTATACTAATGTATGCCTTTAGGAATTTGGATAATAGTTACCCTTACTGGGAGTGGTTAAAGAACTGGGAGCATGAAAGGGTTTTCTGGGGTGCTGGTCATGTTCCCTCTCTTGATCTGGTTACTGGGTATACAGACATGTTCTGTGTGAGAAAATTTATGGAGTACTTCACTGGAGATAATTTAAAACAACCAACTGTTTTTTAAAGAGTTCCTCTAAATTGGTAACTAATTGATAACCATTCCCTTTTAAAAAATTATATTTCATTAAAGTAAACACATTTTTAAAAAGAATAATGCTATTGAATCACCCAGGATGTGAAGACATAGGTATTCAGACACAATGCTGGTAGAAGCATTAAAGAGCAAAGCTATAAGAAAAATTCATTTGGCAGCCCTATAAACCTAAAAATACATACATGCTACAACACATTAGTTCTACTCCATCATCCAGAGTAACTCGCAACTATGTAGGTGGGCTACGTAAGAATATCCATCAAAAAAATTTTTAACTTTTTGTTAAAACCCTTTATATTTACTAATAGGTCTTGATGAAATTAAATATGCTATATCCATTCTGTACATGAAGTATACTTTTAGCAATCCAAATAATTAATTAGAAATACGGACATGGATAATTCTCTGTAATATGGTGATAGGAAAAATACAGATAATTATCTATAAAACATATTAAAATACTTGCTAACATTATACATGCAATAATTATAATTTTATCATATATCAAAATATAATATCAATATCTAAAACATTATAACTTTGTATTTAATCATATACAATTAATTTCTACAAGAAAATACTCAATTTTAGTTTAAAAATTAAAGCAGACCAATACTCTGCAGGCAACTGTATGGGAAACATACATGCATACATATTCACATAGGTATATAAGCATATATATATATATATGATTATTAACATTATAAGGATTATACACATGTATTATAAATATTCACTTTTTAAAAGAAAACCAAATGTTTATGGCAATGCCTATTTATCAAAACTTGATTCTTAAATCATAGATCAAGGAACATTAACCTGTAATGTAAGATTTTTGAGAAAGATGCATGATATATTTTCCATTTCATACTGTGAGCGAACTAACATATATGATCTGTTTTTACAGAAATAATAAGGTAAACCTTGTTCAAAGTAATTTGTCAAAAACTTCTGAGTAAACACAATTATTTTAAAAGTTGTAAAGTATAAATACCAAATATTCAGGGACATAAAAGGTAAGCAGTCAACACAAAAAATAAAAGGAATTGTAATAAGCAAAAAAAAAAAAAAAAAAAAAAAAAAACCAAAAAAAAAAAAAAAAAAAAAACCGAAAATAAAAATTGGAAGTAGCCCCTGGGTTTGGAAAAAAACAAAAATTAATTCCAAAAAACAACACTTTTAAGTTTGGGCTAAAAGTTGATGTCCAATCCTTTAATATTCATAAAGTAATATTTAAATCATAGTGAAGTATGAAGTTTAATAATAAAAGATTAAAGTTAGATCAACAGATCCACCTAACACTATTATCATTTTATATAAATATAATGCACATATTCTTATTATTTATATTTAGATACATACAAGGAATTACAAGTGACAAATTAATATATCATTATAAAAGTTAATTCAAAAAGACTTATTTTCATTAATAACATATGCAAATTTTAAGAAGGAAAACAAGTACCTTTTCATTTAAGAAATACCTTACGTAATTCTCAGGTCAATATACGCACATAAGTTACCAATTACCATGAACTAGTAAGATAGGAACTATATGTATACAAATCTATAGTATATTTTCAAGCTGTGTTTAACAGCAAATACAAAAAGTTAAATTATGTATTGTTTTATGAATGAGAAAAAAAGCAACGGATTTAATTTCAGAAGTAAGTGTAAGTGTGCAAAACAAAGCTTAAAGAAGGGTACTAATGAAGACATATATCAATATTGATGAACTAGAAATGAGAAAAATATGCTAGACAATATCCTAGAGGTAGTTTGATGTCAGGTAGTGTGACGCCTCCAACTCTGTTCTTTTTGCTTAGGATTATCTTGGCTATACAAGACATTTTTTGGTTATGTATGAAATTTAAAGTAGCTTTTTGTAATTCTGTGAAGAAAGTCAATGGTAGCTTGATGGGGATAGCATTAAATCTATGAATTACTTACACAATATTGATTCTTCCTATTCATGAGCATGGAATATTTTTCAATATTTTTGTGTCCTCTCTTATTTCCTTGAGCAGTGGTTTGTAGTTCTCCTTGAAGAGGTCCTTCACATCCCTGTGAAGGACCCTGTGAAGTTGTATTTGTAGGTATTTTATTCTTTTTATAGCAATTGAGAATGGGAGATCACTCATGATTTGACTCCTTGTCTATTATTGGCGTATAGGTATGCTTGTGGTTTTTGCACAATGACTTTGTATCCTAACACTTTGCTGAAGGTGCTTATTAGCATAAGGAGATTTGGGGCTGAGACAATGGGATTTTGTAAACATACAATCATGTCATCTGCAAACAGAGATAATTTGACTTCCTCTCTTCTTATTTGAATACCTTTATTTCTTTCTCTTGCCTGATTGCCCTGGCCAGAACTTCCAATACTGTGTTGATTAGGAGTGGTGAGAGAGGGCATCCTTGTCTTGTGCTGGTTTTCAAAGGGAATGCTTCCAGCTTATTTGCCCATTCATTATGATACTGGCTGTGGGTCTGTCATAAATAGCTCTTATTATTTTGAGATACGTTCCATCAATAAGTAGTTTATTGAGTTTTTAGCATGAAGAGATGCTGAATTTTATCAAAGACCTTTTTGCATCTATTGAGATAATCATGTGGTTTTTGTCATGAGTTCTGTTTATGTGATGAATTATGTTTATTGATTTGCGTATGTTGAATTCAGCTTTGCATCCCAGAGATGAAGCCGAGTTGATCGTGGTGGATGAGCTTTTTGATGTGCTGCTGGATCTGGTTTGCCAGTATTTTATCAAGGATTCTTACATCGATGTTCAGCAGGGATACTGGCCTGAAATTTTCTTTTTTTATTGTGTCTCTGCCAGGTTATGGTATCAGGATGAGGCTAGCCTCATAAAATGAGTTAGAGAGGAGTCCCTCTATTTCTACTGAGTAGAATAGTTTCAGAAGGAATGGTACCAGTTCCTCATTGTACCTCTGGTAGAATTTGACTGTGAATCCGTTTGGTCTTGAGCTTTAATTGGTTGGTAGGCTATTAATTACTGCCTCAATTTCAGAACTTGTTATCTGTTGATTCAGGGACTCAACTTCTTCCTGGTTTAGTCTTGGGAGGATGTATGGGTCCAGGAATTTATCCATTTCTTCTAGATTTTCTAGTTTATTTGCATAGAGGTGTTTGTAGTATTCTCTAATGGTACTTTTTATTTCTTTGGGATCAGTAGTGATCTCCCCTTTGTCATTTTTTGTTGTGTTTATTTAATTCTTCTCTCTTTTCTTCTTTATTAGTCTGGCTAGTGGTCTGTTTTGCTAATCTTTTAAAAAACCAGCTCTTGGATTCACTGATTTTTTTGAAGGTTGTTTTGTTTCTCTATCCCCTTCAGTTCTGCTCTGATCTTAGTTTCTTTCTTGTCATCTGCTAGCTTTGAATTTGTTTGCTACTGTGTCTCTAGTTCTTTTAATTGTGATGTTAGGGTGTTGATTTTAGATCTTTCCCACTTTCCCCTGTGGGCATTTAGTGCTATAAATTTCCCTCTAAACACTGCTTTAGGTGTCTACCAGATATTCTGGTACATTGTATCTTTGTTCTCATTGGTTTCAAAGAACTTATTTACTTCTGCCTTAATTTTGTTATTTACCTGGTATTCATTCAGGAGTAGGTTGTTCAGTTTCCATGTAGTTGTGCAGTTTTGATTAAGTTTCTTAATCCTGAGTCCTAATTTGATTGCACTGTGGTCTGAGAAACTTATTATTTCCATTCTTTTACATTTGCTGAGGAGTGTTTCCAATTATGTGGACAATTTTAGAATAAGTGTGATGTGGTGCTGAGAAGAATGTATATTCTGTTGATTTGGGGTGGAGAGTTCTGTAGATGACTATTATGTCTGCTTGGTCCAGAGCTGAGTTCAAGTTCTGAATATCTTTGTTAATTTTCTGTCTATGCCTTAGAAATACCTTTTTCAATGCATATAACTTGGGATAAGTGTTTTACACAATGCATTTTGGAAAATACCTGTTTGAACTAGTTCACACATCTTGAAAGACTGTGTTTTATGTATTTTGAAAACTACTACAATTTTTGAAAATTTTTAATTGATAAGTAATAATTGTACATATGGTATACAAGGTGAGGTTTTGACACATGTATACATTTTGTAACTAACAAATCAGAGTAATTGTCATATTTGCACCTCAAACACTTATCATTTATTTGTGGTGAAAACATTCAAAATCTTCTCATCTAGCTATTTTAAAATATACATTATTATTAACTATAATCCCTCTACTGTGCAATAGAACAGCAGAACTTTATCCTCCTAAATAACTGTAACTTTGTACCCTGTGACCAATGTCTTCTGATTCTCCTTCTACCCCTTTCCCTTCCCCCACTGCCCCAGGCTCTGAAAACCACCATTCTATGCTTTATTTCTATAAGTTCAACTTTTTAGATTTAACATATGAGTGAGATCATATGGTTTTCGTCTTTCTGTGCCTGTCTTGTTTCACTTAACGTAATGTCCACTAGGTTTATCCATGTTGCCTCGATGGCAGAATTTCTTGTTTTGTTTTGTTCTTACAGCTTAATCGTATACAATGGAATGCTTGCCTTCTTGGGTCAAACTGGATCAGCCCCTCTGAATCTCTGGAATCAATAGAGGTGGGAGTCTCTCTGACTGGGCAGGTCATTTCAGTGGGCTTTGAGGTTGGGCAGGGGGAGACTAGCAGTCTAGGGGCTCAGGCTAGATTTTACTTCCCACAATGCTTCTGAAGTCAACCAGCTCAGCTTTGTGGTACCATATGAGGTAGTCTGATACCTCAGATTGATCACAGGAACACACAGGTTCAACCAGAATGCAGGCACTATTCACTTTCTTTGTTTCTACCTAACCGCCCCAACCCCCTACCCTGGGGGAAAGGGAGGGAGGACAGGGAAAGTGGGTGGAGGGTCAAGCTGTGCTATTTCCCTTAGTACTCCCTGTGAGGTGAGACTGGATTAGGCTTTTTGGGAAGGGTTTCAGAATGCTACGGAAGCTGGATGACTACTTCTGGTTGTCTTTTCTCCCTGTAAGCTCAGGAAAAAACTGTCTAGTCTGGCACTGTGCTGACTTGCAGTAAAGGTGGTGAGCAGAGTGAGACCATTCTTCCCATTCTTTTAATTGGGATTTTGTTCAGTTCTGTGTACCACATGGGTATCTCATACTTGACATCACTGCAGCACAGTGACTTTATAACATTCTGTGTGCTACAAAATGAATGACTGTGTCCTCTTAGAACATGGGTGAAATCTTAGCCCCAATGTGATGATATTAAGAAGTGGGACCTTAAGGAAGTGATTAGGTCATGAGGGTGAGACCTTATGAATGAAATTAGTGCCCTTATAAAAGAGGTTCCAGAATACTCCTTTGCCTTTCCACCCTGTGAAGTTGCAATAAGAGGATAGCTATCTAACCAGGAACTAGAAAACCAGCCCCAACGAGACACCAAATATGCCTAAGCCATGATATTGTATTTTCAGCCAGCTCCCTCCAGAGCTGTGAAATATACATTTGTTTTATTTATAACCCACCTGGTCTATGGTATTCTGTTACAGCACTCCAAAGGGATTAAGATCCTGATATGGTTTGGCTGTGTCCCCACCCAAATCTCATCTTAAATTGTAGTTCCCATAATCCTCACGTCATGGGAGGGACCTGGTGTGAGGTAATTAAATCATGGGAGTGGTTACCGTCATGCTGTTTTTGTGATAGTGAGTTTCACGAGATTTGATGGTTTTATGAGGGGCTTTTACCCCTTTGACTCAGCACTTGTCCTTGCTGTCGCCATGTGAAGAAGTACATGTTTGCATCCCCTTCCTTTATTATTATAAGTATCCTGAGGCCTCCCCAGCCATGCTACACTGTGAGTCAATTAAATACCTTTCCTTTATAAATCACCCAGTCTCAAGTGTGTCTTTATTAGCAGTGTGAGAACAGACTAATGTAGACACTGTGTAAATTACTGAAACTTAACAGGTACATAAAAGAAAGATAAGAAAAAAATTAATATAATTTTCTCATGCTTAATTTATATACTTTATTATATTCCTAATGTTTCTCCCCCCTTTATTCCTCCTTCTATCACTTTCTTCCTTCCTATCTTCCTTCCTGTATAAATCTCCTTTCCTTATTTTAGCATATTTAGGCAGGAACAGAATGACAGGAGTTTGCATGTTATCTGTTGTCTCCCAGGAAATATGCAATGCTCCCTCATGAACCCTTAGCTTATCAGCTCTGGAAAAGTGATTACAAAATTGGGTTTGGACTTATTAGTGATTTAACTTGCAAATTGTCTTTTTGCCTCCCTGGGATTCCAGCTAAGGCTATTAGAAATGGAGTTGGACAATTCCCTATTGCTGTTCTCCTTAAGTTCTGACATTTCATTATATGCATCTTTAATTTTTTCAAACAAAAGAAATTGAGGAAATATTACCGAAATGTTTGAGATCTTTTTTCTTTTATGTTCGTTGTTCACATTCTTAAGAGAAACATTTCAGAGATTTTTAATGGATGTATTTGGAAACCAGACATCAATGGGGATACAAATATACTTGGCATTATAAAAGCAGGACTACATAGGCCTTACAATAGCACAACAAAGAATACTGACATTGCTATATAAGAAGTATAAAGAGATATGAAAATATAGTACAAGATTTTAATTAAAACTTGGGCTTCAAGCTGAAAGTAATATGTGAATGAGGCTTTGAAGCTGATTGATTCAATGTAAATAACTGGAGAGTTGGGCATACAACAAACTCTATGCACAGGAAAAGAGAAACAGCAAAAACAGGGACAGCAAGAAAACAAGGGTGGGAAAAGTTCTGTGAGCAGAGAAACAGTGGCACGAAGAACAGAATGTGAAGTTAGAGTTATGGGAGTTTGAATCTGGCTCTGACACTCCTTGGCTCTGTGCCAAAGTTCCTGTGCTGTGAATACAACAATGGTAACTAAATTACAGGAATGTTCTGAAGATTATATGAGATAATGGAATTAAAAATGCTTAGCATAGTTTCTGGTGCATAGGGAGCACTTGTGGGACTGAAGTTGTTATTCTTGCTGCAAATAAGAAAACAGTGAAAACTCTAGTGTACCTGAGCTTAAGTTCTAGGGAAATTGATGATGTGTTTGGAAACCGACAATGGAGCCAATTGTGGAGGCCTTGAATATTTTATTTTATTGGCATGATATTGAGCATAGCAGTGTCATGGTCAGGACCATATGGTTATTTAAAAGTCAGTCATTGGGAATATTTAGCACGTTTAAGAATGGGAAAATTATCAGTAACCAAAATCAGATAGGAAGTCTCTAAAATGCCTGGAACGTGTGAGAAAGTGATAGAACAAAGAGAAAAGTCAGTAAGTGTGAGCCAGGTACGTAGCTTTGTGGTTAAAAAAAATGCCTCAGTATGTAGAATGATGGAGGTAATAACATTTTCCTTTACCATTATTAAAAAATATTTCTTGAACCTTGCTGTGTTCTAAGTATTATCCCAGTTTGCTAGTGATATAGAAAAAGTCCAAATCCTCATTCACTTTGCATTCAATTAAGGGATGGGATACCTTCAACACACAGTTGATACATACAAAATAATTTCAGATGTAATAAGCATAATGAAGATTTACACAGAAACATTTTAGAGAAATAAATAGTGGTGAAGATATTTTAAAAGATAGGCTACTTTAGATAGCCTGGACAGATAAAAAGATGTACATCTTATATTATGCCTGTATTTGAAGACAAGTTCTGGGAAGATAAAGATTTAAGCGTTTTTCCTTCAGTTTTACTAGTTTTATAAGCTTTTCAAGTCCTCTATTGAAAGCCATGACACGTGTCTTCAGAAGTTAGCAATTAGGGCGCCGGGTACCGAAAAAAGGAGCTACTGCACCTTCTGCAACCCTGGTAAGATATTGTTTACCTTGCCCCAAATAAGTTTCTGGACCAAATATAAAAATATATATACTGTTTGATTTCCCTTAAGTTTCCAAGAATATGCAATTGAAGACATTCTATTTTCTCCAATGATGTTCATGATACTGTTTTCAAAGACATTCAATGAAGATGTAAATGTGAAAGAATACAGGACGTATGTAAACTACATACATTTTATCAAACTTATTTTGGGAGAAGACTATTTCATGCTTATAATTATTCAACACCTGCAGATCAATCCTTTCTTCTTCCTTTCCTTCCTTCTTTCTCTCTCTCTCTCTCCTCTGTTTCCTCCCTGTCTGTCCATTTCTGGCTTAGTTTATTTATTTATTTATTTTTAAATAATGAGTTACAGGTATCCAAGAAATCTAGCATTTTGAGTAGAATGTTTGTTTTTAATTTTAATTTATGCATACTGTACACAGATTCATAAATTATAAATTAATCTTGAAGATAAAATTGATATATATTTTATCACTTTAAAATGTAGATATAAAGTATTAATTTGTTATTGCAAAATGCCAGTCCACCTGAGAAAATATTAAAAAAATTTTGAGACTACTTTTTTATTTAGGGGTATTTTAAAAAAATAAATAACATTGATGGGCCACTAGTTAGACTAATAAATAAATAAAAAAAGAGAGGTCCAAATAAACACAATCAGAAATAATGAAGGTAACATTACCACTGACCCTACAGAAATATTTTTTAAAAACCCTCATAAACTTTCAAATTATGAACATCTCTATGCACACAAACTAGAAACCTTACAAGTAATGGATAAATACCTAGAAACAAACAATTTCTAAGACTGAACCAGGAAGAAATTGAAACCGTCAGTAGACCAATAGTGAGTTCTAAAACTAAATCAGTAATAAAAAGGCTACCCATCAGAAAAAGCCCAGTATAAAATAGATGCACAACTGAATTCTACCAGGCATACAGAGAAGATACACTGGTACTATTCCCTGTGAAACTATTTCAAACAAACTGAGGAGGAGAATCTCCTCTCTAACTCACTCTGTGAGGCCATCATCATTTTGATACCAAAACCTGACAGAGACACAAGGAAAAGAAAATTTCAGGCTAATATTCTTGATGAACTTAGATGCAAAAATCATCAACAAAATATTAACCATCCAAATCCAGCAGCAAATCAAAAAAGCTAATTCACCAAAATCAAACAGGCTTTATCCCTTGGCTGCAAGGTTGGTTCAGCATATGCAATTTAATAAATGTGTTTCATCACATAAACAACACTAAAACCAAAACCACATGATCACCTCAAAAGATGCAGAAACAGCTTTTGATAACATTAAACATTTCTTCATGTTAAAAACACTAACAACCTAAGCATTGGAGATACATACCTCAAAATAATAAGAGCTATCTATGACAAACCCACAGCCAACAACATAATGGATGGGCAAAAGCTGGAAGTATTCCCTTTGAGAACCAGAACAAGACAAGGATGCCCACTTTCATCATTCCTATTAAACACAGTACTGAAAGCCCTAGCCAGAGCAATCAGGTAAGAGAAAGAAACAAAGGCATCTAAATAAGGAGAGAGGAAGTCAAACTATGTCTGTTTTCAGGTGATATAATTCAATACCTACAAAACCCCATTGTCTGTGACCAAAAGCTCCTAGATCTAATTAACAACTTCAGCAAAGTTGCAGAATACAAAATCAATGTACAAAACCAGTATTTCTATACAGCAATACTGTCCAAGCTGAGTGCTATATCAAGGACATATTCAAAACAGTCATAAAAATAAAATACCTCGAAGTACAACTAACCAAGAAGGTGAAACATCTCTACAGTGAAAATTACAAAACACTGCTGAAGGAAATCAGAGATGATACAAACAAGTAGAAACTCAATCTGTGCTTGTGGATAGGAAGAATCAATATTGTTAAAATGGCCATAGTGCCAAAAGCAATTTACAGATTCAATGCTATTCCTATCAAAATACCAATGACATTCTTCACAGATTTTGCTAACACTCTTCTAAAATTTATATGGAACAGAAAAAGAGCTCAACTAGCCAAATCAATCCTAAGCAAAAACAACAAAGTTGGAAGCATGATATTACCTGACTTCAAACTATAGTATAAGGCTACGATAACCAAAACAGCATGCCACTGGTACAAAAACAGACACATATCAAAGGAACATCATACAGAGCCCAGAAATAAAGCTGCACAGGTACAACCATGTGATCTCAAGAAAGTCAACATAAACAAGCAATGGGGAAAAGATTCCCTATTAAATATATGGTGTTGAGATAATTGGCTAGCTGTATGCAAAACATTGAAACTGGATGTCTTCCGTACACCATAAACAAAAATCAACTCAAGATAGATTAGTGACTTAAATGTGAAAACTAAAACTATAGAAACACTTGAAATCAACCTAGGAAATACCAGTCTGGACATAGGTTTCAGTAAAGGTTTCATGACGAAGATGACAAAAGTACTTGCAACAAAAACAAAAATTGACAAATGGGACCTAATTAAACTAAAGAACTTCTGCACAGAAAATGATATTATCAACAGAGTAAATAGCAAATCTACAGAAGGGGAGAAAATATTTGCAAACTATACAACTGACAAAAGTCTAATATCTAGAATCTATAGGAAACTTAAGGCTGGGCACGGTGGCTCAAGCCTGTAATCCCTTTGGGAGATCAAGGCAGGCAGATCAGAAGGTCAGGAGTTCGAGGCCAGCCTGGCCAACATGGTGAAACCCTGTTTCTACTAAAAATACAAAAATTAGCTGGGCATGTTGGTGCGTGCCTATAATCCCAGCTACTGGGGAGGCTGAGGCAGGAGAATGGAATTAAGCCATTCTTAAACGAGATCATGCTACTGCACTCCAGCCTGGGTGACAGAGCAAGACTCCATCTCAAAGAAAAAAAAAGAAACTTAAATGCTGCAACAAGCTAAAAACAAACAAAAAAACCCACCCTCATTAAAAAGTGGACAAAGGACATGAACAGATACTTTTCAAAAGAAGACACACACATGGCCAAGAAGCATATGAAGAAATCAATATCACTGATAATTAGATAAAGGCAACACAAAACCACAATGGGATACCATCTCACACTAGTCAGAATGGCTATTGTTAAAAAGTAAAAAAATAACAGATGCTGGTGAGATTGTAGAGGAGTACTTAACACTGCTGGTGGGAATTAAAATTAGTGTAGTCACTGTGGAATGCAGTTTAGCAATTTCTCAAATAACTTAGAACTACCATTCAACACAGTAATCCCATTGTTTTTTATATACCCAAAGGAATATAAATTGTTCTACCATAAAGATACATGCATGCATATGTTCACTGCAGTACTATTCACAATAGAAAAGACATGGAGTCAATCTAAATGCCCATCAATGGTAGACTGGATAAATAAAAATTCCATGAACACCATGGAATACTCTGCAGGCATAAAAAAATGAGACAATGTTCTTTTCAGCACTATGGATGGAGCTGACGGCTATTTTTGAGTGAACACAGAAACAGAAAACCAAATACTGTATTTCTCCCTTGCAAGTGGGATCTAAACATCAAGTACACGTGAACACAGTGGAGGGAACAATAGACACCAAGGCCTACTGGAGAGTGGAGGGTGGGAGGAGTGTGCAGATCAAAAACCTACCTATTGAGTACTGTGCTTATTAACTGGGTGACAAAATAATGTGTACATCAAACCCATACGATACACATTTTATCTATATAACAAATCTACACATGTACCTCCGAAACTAAAAGTAAAAAAAAAAAAACAAAAAAACACACAAAACCCAGCTTTTTTACATTGTTTTCTACATTTTATTTCTTTAATTTTAATTTTGTGGGTACATAGGTTTATATATTTAGGGGTACCTTAGAGACTCTGAAACAGGCATAGAATTCATAATAATCACATCATGGAAAATGGAGTATATATATCCCCACAGGCATTTAACCTTTGTGTTACAAATCACCCAATCATAGTCTTTTACTTATTTGTAAATGTACAATTAAGTTGTTATTGAATATATTGACTGTGTTGTGCTATCAAAAACTAGGTCTTAATCATTCTTAATAACTATTTTTTGTACCCATTAACCATCCTAACTGCCCCCACACATACCCACTATCCTTCCCAGTCCCTGGTAACCATCCAGAAGAATGTCTGTTTTGTATTTTATGTCTCAGAAATAAATGAGAACGTGTGATGTTTGTCTACCTGGTTTATATCACTTGACATAATGACCTTCAGTTCCATCCACGTTGTTGTAAATGACAGAATCTCATTCTTCTTATGGCTCCATAGTACTCCACTGTGCATAAGTACCACATTTTCTTTATCTGTTCATCTCTCAATGGACCTTTAAGTTGCTTCCAAATCTTGGCTGTTGGGAACAATGCTGCAATAAACATGAGAGTGCAGATATCTTTGCAATATACTGATTCCCTTTCCTTTGGGTATATATTCAGCAGTGAAATCATTGGATCATACAGTAGCTCTATTTTTAATTATTTGAAGAACCTTTAAACTGTTTTCCATGGTGGTTGTACTAATTTACATTCACACCAACAGTGTAGGAGGGTTCTTTTTTGTCCATCTCCTCTGCAACATTTGTTATTTATTGCCTGTCTCTTGGGTAAAGCCATTTTAACTAGATTGAGATGATATCTCTCATTGTAGTTTTGGTTTGCATTTCTCTATCAATAATATTGACCACTTTTTTATGTGCCTGATTGTCATTCATATGTCTTCTTTTGAGAAATAGCTATTCAAATTTTTTGCCCATTTTAAAAGCAGATTATTAGTTTTTTTCCTACAGAGTTGCTTGAGCCCCTTATACATTCTAGTTCTTAACCCCTTGTCAGATGGGTAGTTTGCAAGTATTTTCTCCCATTCTGTTGTTGTGTCTTCACTTTGTTGGTTATTACCTATGCTGTGTAGAAGTTTTTTAACTTGATGTGATTCCATGTGTCCATGTTTTCTTTAGTTGCCTGTGCTTGTGGGGTATTGCTCAAGAAGTCTTTGCACAGACCAAAGTCCCAAAGAGTTTCCCCACTGTATTCTTGTAGTAGCTTTGTGTCCCGAATTGGTGGGTTCTTGGTCTCACTGACTTCATGAATGAAGCCGCGGACCCTCGTGGTGAGTGTTAGTGTTCTTAAAGATGGTGTGTCCAGAGTTTGTTCCTTCAGATGTCCAGACGTGTCCGGAGTTTCTTCCTTCTGGTGGGTTCGTGGTCTTGCTGAGTTCAGGAATGAAGCTGCAGACCTTTGCGGTGAGTGTTACAGCTCTTGAAGGCGGCATGTCTGGAGTTGTTCGTTCTTTCTAGTGGGTTCGTGGTCTCGCTGGCTTCAGGACTGAAGATGCAGACCTTCCCTATGAGTGTTACAGCTCATAACATAAGCTCATACATAAAGGTGGCGTGGACCCAAAGAGCAAGCAGAAGCAAGATTTATTGCAAAGAGTGAAAGAACAAAGCTTCCACAGCATGGAAGCCGACTGGAGCAGGTTGCTGCTGCTGGCTCCGGTGGCCTGCTTTTATTCTCTTATCTGACCCCACCCATAACCTGCTCATTGGTCCATTTTATAGAGAACTGTTTGGTCTGTTTTGACAGAGTGCTGATTGGTGCGTTTACAAACCTTTAGCTAGACACAGAGTGCTGATTGGTGCATTTACAATCCTTTAGCTAGACAGAGAAGTTCTCCAAGTCCTCACCTGATTAGCTAGACACAGAACACTGACTGGTGCATTTACAAACTGTTAGCTAGACAAAGAGTGTTGACTGGTGAGTTTGCAATCCTTTACCTAGACAGAAAAGTTCTCCAAGTCTCCATCTGTCCCAGAAGCTCACCTCTCACTGGCACTCACCTGCGGGACTTTGCAGCACCTATCCTGGGCACTCCAGCAGCCCAGAGGGAGCTAGTCCCATTCAACCAAGAGGAAAAGACGGGAAGCGAGAAAGAGACAGAGACCCGCCATCGTGGCCAACAACCCTGCAAAGAGGGAACAGCAGTCCGCACCCAGGACCTAGCCTTCTATCAAGCCCAGCAGGTGCCGGCCAGCCCAATGGAGCCTGCACTCACTTGGAACCTGCCCCGGCCTGTAATCGTGGCGGGCAGCCCCAGCTCCCACCCACACCCCTCCCTCCACACCTCCCCGTGAGCAGAGGGAGCCAGCTCTGGCCTTGACCAGCCCCAGAGAGGGCCCCCCACAGCGCAGCAAGGGACTGAAGGAGTCCTGGACCATGGCCAGAGCAGACGCTGAGACCAAGGAGGTGCTGAGAGCGAGTGAGGGCTGCTAGCATGTTGTCACCTCTCAATACCCCCCTAAATAGGACACCCAACTGCTGTTGGGAATTTGGCCGATGACCCCTCTAGCTACTTCATGCTGCTTCAAGCCACTGAGGTGTGGCCCTGTGTTATGGAACCCACCAGGAGGGACGAACAGCTCTGGACAGGAGGAACGAACAACTCTGGATGCGCCACCTTTATGAACTATAACACTCACTGCAAAGATCTGAAGCTTCACTCCCGAAGTCAGCAAGACCACGAACCCACCAGAAGGAAGAAACTCTGGACACATCTGAACATCTGAAGGAACAAACTCTGGACACAACATCTTTAAGAACTGTAACACTCACCACGAGGGTCCGCGGCTTCATTCTTGAAGTCAGTGAGACCAAGAATAACCAATTCCAGACACAGTTTCATACTGTGTGAGAACTTAGAGTTCAGTCTTTAATCCATTTAGATTTGGTTTTGTATATGGCAAGAGACAGAGTCTTGTTTCCTTCTTCTGCATATAAATTTCCAGTTTTCTCAGTACGATTTATTGAAGAGACTGTCTCTTTACCAGTGAATGTTATTGGCATCTTTGTCAAAAATGAGTTCATTGTAAGTGTGTTGATTTGTTTCTGGATTCTCTATTCTGTTCCATTGGTCTATGTGTCTGTTTTTTACGATAGCAGCATGCTGTTTTGCTTACTATATGTCTGTAGTATAATTTGAAGTCAGCTAATGTGATTCCTCCAGTTTTGCTCTTTTTGCTTAGAATAGCTTTGCTATTCTGTTTTTTTATGTTTTCACATAAATTTTGGAATTTTTTTCTCTGAAGAACGTCATTGGTACTCTGATAAGTTTAGCAATAAAGCTGTAGATTGCTTTGGGCAATATGAGCATTTTAATAATATTTATTCTTCCAATTCATGAACCTGGAATAGCTTTTCATTTTTTGGTGTCTTCAATTTCTTTTATCAGTGTTATATAGTTTTCATTGTAGAGATCTTTCACTTCAGTTAATTTCTTGATATTTAAATTTATTTGTAGTTACTGTAGACGAGATTATCTTCTAGGTTATTTTTTTCAGGGTGTTTGTTGTTGCCATTCAGAAATGCTACTGATTTTTGTATGTTGATTTTGTGTTGTGCAACTTTATTGAATTTGTTTATCAGTTCAAATAGGTTTGTTTTGTGTGTGTATGGAGTCTCTAGGTGTTTTCAAATATAAGATCATATCATCTGCAAGAAAAGGCTAATATGTCTTTTTCCTTTCCAATTTGGATGCCCTTTATTTCTTTCTCTTCTCTGATTGCTCTAACAAGGACTTCTAGAACCGTCATATGACGGTGGTGAAAGAGGACTTCTTTGTGATGTCCTACATTTTAGAGGAAAGGCTTTCAAGTTTTCCCCATTCAGTGTGATTTTAGCTGTGTGTCAGTCATATACAGATTTTAAGACCTGTTTTTGACCTAACATATGGTCTATTTTGAGAATGATCTATGTGCTGTGGAGAAGAATATATATTCTGCAGCCATAGATTAAAATGTTTGATAAACATCTATTAGGTACATTTGTTGTATAGAGTAGATTCATTCTGATGTTTGCTAGTTGATATTCTGTCTAGATAATCTGTTAAATAATGAAAATGGGCTGTTGAAGACTCCATCTATTACTGTATTGGATTCAATCTCTCTCTTTGGTTAAAACAATATTTGCTTTATATATCTGAATGCTCCAGTGTCAGGTGCATATATATTTATAATTGTTATATCCTTTGGCTTAATACTTTTATTATTATATAAATGATATAATGTCTTTTCTTACAGTTTTTGTCTTGAAGTCTATTTTGTCTGATATAAATATAGCTACTCCTGCTTTTTTCTGTTTCCATTGTCATATAATATATTTTTCTATTCCTTTATTTTAATTCTTTGCATATCTTTACAGATGGATTGTTTCTCATAGGCAGGTGATCATTGCATCTTTTTTGTTTCATCCATTTAGTGACTCTTTTTTTTTTATTTGAAAGTTCAGCCCATTTACATTTAATGTTATTATTGATAAGCAGGGATTTACTTACTCCTGCCATTTCCGTATTGGTTTTCATTTTTTGTTTGTTTGTTTGTTTGTTTGTTTGTTTGTTTTCTTCTTTTCTCTTCTTTTTTTAATCCTTCCTGTCTTACTTTTAGTGAAGGTGATTTTCTGTGGTGATATAATTTAATTCTTTGCTCTTTATTTTTTATTTATCCATTATGTTTTTCAATTTGAAGTAGGCATGAGAATGGCAAAAATAATCTTACAACGCATTATTTGAAACTGATGACAATTTAACACTCATCGCATAAGCAAAGAAATGAACACAAAGAAAACTAACAAAAACTCTGCACTTTATCTTCATCCCTCTGCTTTTTAATATTTTATAGTTTCTCACCTTCTCTTTATGTCTTATTGTAATGTCTATGTTTTGAAAAGTGGTTGTAGTCATTTTTTAATTAGTTCACCATTTAGTCTTTCCACTTAAGGAAAGAGGAGTTCACACACTGCAATTACAGTCTTATAATATTCTGTATTTTTTTGTGTGCTTACAATTACCTGTGAGTTTTGTAACTTCAAATGATATCTTCTTGTTACTAAAATTATTTTCTTTCAGATGAAAGAACTGCCTTAGCATTTCTTGTAGGACAGATCAGATGTTTATAAAATCCTTCAGCTTCTGTTTGTCTGGGAAGGTCTTTATTTCTTTTTCAAGCTTGAAAGATATTTTCACTGTATATATTCTTCTAGGGTAAAGGACTTTTTCTTTCAGCACTTTAAATATGTCATGCCACTCTCACCTGGCCTTTAAGGTTTCCACTGAAAAGTTTGCTGCCAGATGTATTGGAGCTCCTTTGTATGTTACTTGTTTATTTTCTCTTGCTGCTTTTAGGACCCTTTTTAATTCCTTGACCTTTGGGAGTTTGATTATTAAATGCCTTGATGTAGTTTTTTGGGGGCTTAAATCTGGTGTTCTATAACCTTCTTGTACTTGAATGCTAATATTTTTCTCTAGGTTTGACGGTTCTGGCTGGGCACAGTGGCTCACACCTGTAATCCCAGCACTTTGGGAGGACAAGGTGGGTGGATTGCCTGAGGCTAGGAGTTCAAGACCAGCCTGGCCAACATGGTAAAACCCTGTCTCTATTAAAAATACAAATATTAGCCTGGTGCAATGGCACTTGCCTGTAGTCTTAGCTACTTTGGAGGCTGAGGCATGACAATTGCTTGAATCTGGGACGTGGAAGTGGCAGTGAGCCAAGATTGCCCCATTGCACTCCAGCCTGGGCAGGGTGACACAGTGAGGCTCTGTCTAAAACAAAAACAAAAACAAAACAAAACAAGCATAAAAGCAAATAAGCTACAACAAAAACAGTGAGGCTCTGTCAAAATAAATAAAAATAAACTCTCTGTTATTATCCCTTTGAATAAACTTTCTACCCCTACATCTTCCTCTACCTCCTCTTTACAGCCAATAACTCTTATGTTTGCCCTTTAAAGACTATTTCCTAGATCTAGCAGGCATGCGCCAATGTTACTCTTTTATTCTTCAGTCTTCTCTGACTGTGTGTTTTTAAATAGCCTATCTTCTAGCTCACTGGTTCTTTTTGCTGCTTGTACAGTTCTACTATTAAGAGACTCTGATGCATTCTTCAACGTGTCAGTTACATTTTTCAACTCTAGCATTTGTTTGATTTTTTAAAATTATCTCAATCTCTTTGTTTAATTTATATGAGAGAATTCTGAATTCCTTCTCTGAGTTATCTTGAATTTCTTTGAGTTTTCTCAACACAGCTATTTTGAATTATCTGTCTGAAAAAAAATCACCTATCTCTGTTTCTCCCGGCTTGATCTCTGGTACTTTATCTAGTTTCATTGCTGAGGTTATGTTTTCCTAGATAATCTTAATACTTGTACATGTTTGAAGGTGTCTGGGCATTGAATTGTTATTAATTCTATTCTTCACAGTCTGGACTTGTTTGTGCCCTTCCTTCTTGAGAAGACTTTCCAGGTATTTGAAGGGGCTTGGACCCCAGCCTAATAACACTGTGATTTATGCAGACTTATAGAGGTTCAACCTTGGTAGCCTTGGATAAGATCCAGAAGTATGCTCTGGATTACCAAGCAGAGACTCTTCTTCTTTTCCCTTGCTTTCTCCAAACAAAAAGAGTCTTCCTTTCTGCGTTAAGCTGCCCTCCACTGGAGGTATGGTGATGTAAGCACCCCTAGGACTGCTCTGGGTCAGACCTAACTGGGTCAGCACAGCACTGGGTCTCACTCAAGGCCCTCTCCAACCACTACTAGATTCACTCAGGGTCCTAGGGCTCTACGATGAGCAGGTAGTGAAGCCAGCCAGGTTTGTTTCCTTTCCTTCACGGTATTTAGTTCCCCCAGGCCCTGGGCAGGTCCAGAGATGCTGTCTGGTAATCAGGGATTAGAATAAAAAATCTTAGAATTTTACCTAATATTCCATTCTACTGTGGCTAAGCTGGCACTCAAAACACAATACAAAGTCCTTTACATTCCTCCTTCCCCTTCCATAGGCAGAGGAACCTCTCTCTGTGACCAGCACAATCACTGCCCCACCAGGGGTTCTGCTAGGCCACCACTGATGTTCTCTTAGGACCCAAGGGCTCTTTAGTCAGCTTGTGGTGAACGCTGCCAGGTCTGGGGTTCACCCTTCAGGGTTATGGTCTCCCCTCTGACCCACGACCAGTTCAGAAATGCTGTCTAAGAGGATATGCCTGGACTTGGAGACACCATGAGCCTGCTTGATGCTGTACTCTACTGTGGTCAAGCTGATTCCTGAAGAGTAAGACAAAGTTCCCTTTAATTTTCCCTCTGCTTTTCTCAAACAGAAGGGGGTCTTTCACCATAGCCACCACAGCTGGAAATATGCTGGGTCATATGTGAAGTCAGCACATCTCAGAACCCAAAGCCAACACTTGGTATCACTGCTGTTATTCAGGACTCTTTAGTCATCAGGTGATGAGCCCTGCCAGAACTGGATTCTTTCCTTTAGGCAGTGAGTTCCCTTTTGGCTCACAGTGTATGTATCCAGACATGTCATCCAGAAGCTAGGGATTAGAATGGGGGCCTAGCGGCTCTGCCTGGTGCCTTATCCTACTGTGGCTGAGCTGGTATCTAAGATACAAGAAAAAAGTTCTCTTTACTCTTCACTTTCCTCCTCATAAGCAGAAAGAAGCCAAAATGGTGAAACGTTTGCTGCTGTGAGCTTCCCTGCCTGGGGTTAGAGCAGGGGTGGCACAAGCCTTCCACCAGCCACCCAAACTATTGTCTCCCTAGGTCACATGCCATCCTAGTTCACCAGGTCTGAGCAGAGCCCAGTACTATGAGTTTTCTAGGAGTTGCAGTCTTTGTGGCCTAGGCTGCCTTTCAAGTTTATGTAGGATCACAGAGAGCACTTTGGTCCACAGTAGCAAGACTTGCCAAGAAACTTGAGCTCTGACTGCTGGGATAGGTGATTGATTCCCCTCTGGCAAGGCCTGGCCCAAGTGCTCCTTCTGGGCATGCATGCTGGGCTTTGCTTTCCACTGTGACAGGGCAGTGTTGAGTTCAATGTAAAGTCCCCCAGCCACTGTGCCCTCTCTCCTACAAAAGAATAGATTCTTTCTCCATGCCACACAGCTGTTGCCAGGGGACGGAGAAAGGGTTGGCTTCAGCTGTACAAGACTGTCTCTCCAACTGTCTTCTATGCCTTTTTCAAAGATATAAAACTAAAATCAGGTACTGTAATTGTCACCTGATTTTTGGTTCTTGTGATGGTGCTTTCCTATGTGCAGATAGTTGTTAAAATTTTGTGTCCCTACGGGGAAGATCAACGGCGTAGACTTCTGTTGCACCAACTTGCTCTGACCACAATACTGTTTTTCCATTTTCCATAACTCTTCTCTAATCTCTATTATTCCCTTATTTCTGCTAATGTTCAGTTTAGTTTGCTCATCTCCTTCTTGTTCCTCAAAGTATAATATTATGGATTTGAGATCTTTCTTTCTTAATATAAATGTTTACAGCTACCATTTTCCCTTTGAGCACTGCTGTCACTGTATCCCATAAGATTTGGTATGTTTTAATTTTTATTTGTCTTTATGTATTTTCTAATTTTCTTTGATTTCTTCTTCAACCTACTAGTTGTTTAAGAGAGTGTTAATTTCTACATATTTGTAAATGTTTCACTTTTATTTCTGTTATTTCTAGCTTTATCCATTGTTATTACAGAAGATACTTGGAATGATTTTAATCTTTTAAAATCTAGTGAGATATCTCTGTGGCCTAACGTATCATCTATTCTGGAGAACGGTTCAGAGCCACTTGACAAGAAAGTGTATCCTGCTGTTGTTGGGGGGAGTATTCCATATGTGTCCGCTAGATCTACTTTGTTTGTAGTGTTGGTAAAGTCCTTTACTTCTTTATTGCTCTTTTATCTAGATATTTTATTAATTATTGGCCCATAGAATTATTAATTATTGGAAGTGGTATATTGAGATCTCCAAATATAATTATAGATCTACCTTTTCAATTTCTCCCTATAATGCTGTATTTTGTGTGTTATATATTCTGGGGTACTATTGTTTGTGTACATAGCTTTCTATTCTCTCCTGTATACACCGGCGCTTCGGAATGCCCTACTTTCTCAAAGAATTTTCCCAGTTTTTCCTCCAGTGCTTGCTTTCTTCTTTTCTTTTTAATCTACTGTATTTCTTGACCATAATCTTTTGTCTCAGTCATTTTCAGGTTATTTCACCTTGCAGCCTTTTCTACCTATGCACACCACTTTTCTGGCCTGAGTTCTGATATAGCCAAAACAAAGGTGAACGCTTGCAACAACGCTTTAGGTGGCTCCAGACATATTAGAACAGACAAGAACAAATAAGATCTGCTCTTCTTGGTCCAGAAGCTGGAACCAGAATTCTGCGATGGAAACATGGGCTATCACTGCTTCCAGATTGCTGTCATTCTAGGGAAACAGTGAGGCAAGGGAATGTTTAAATATGGGAAAGCTTTCCTACTGTTTTCAAGTTGGCATTTTCTTTATTAAAAAAGGCAAGGTTGTTTTAAACCTTTGAATATTTTCCAAAGTTCTGACAATGTTGATACTAACATTTCTGCCTTTATGTGTGTGTGTGTGTGTGTGAATATATGTGTGTGTGTATATACATATATATGTGTATATATATATATATATTTCATATATATTTTTCTATAAGGGCACAAGAGCTTGGAGCCATCGACTTTGCCATTTTGCTGATGTCATTTCTCTGGAATTTGTGCTTTAGCTAGGTCTGTAGTAGTTACTGCTCAGCCCACTAAAATTTGAAGAATATTCTTCTACTTCTTTTCTGTATTCTAAGACCTTAAGCATTCGCTTTTAATTCTCCCATCATAAAGAAATGTCTGAATATAGTTGTAGCATTCATTTGAAGCAACTGGAAATGATTCAAAGGACCCTAGTCTTAATTTTGGAAGATTAACTTTCTAATTGATTCTTTCTCATTCACTGGATATGTGTCTCTGGGCAAATTACTTTAGTTTTCTAGTCCTCCTTTCTCTTTTGTAAAATAGAGGTTATCATATTTACAGCACAAGGTCTTAATAATTTTTTACATAGAGGTGTATCTGCTTGTCAAGATACATAGTACAGAGTATATTCATGAGATTTTTAAAAAAATAAATGAATGAATTAATGCACGAATGATGCTGAAGCCTAATGGCACATGAAAAGAAAGTTTATGAAGATAATGCCCACACTGTTTTCATTTAGCAGATACCCACACAAATAAGGAACAGGAGACAATAAATAGTGGAGTATGGCCTCACATTCTATAAGTGTATAGAATAGTAACTTTTAAGCATGAGAGAAAAGAAAAGTCAATAGAGACATAAAACAACAACAAAATCTTTAACAAGTCAATCAATGCGTCTGCACATCTGTATATTTTTGTGAAATGGAAATTCAGATACTTCAACAAATGTATATACAACGTTTATTACAATGTATGTACCCTCAGCCCTATGGTGAAAGTCATTGCCCCATAGAAGTATATGAATTATACGGATCACACATTTGAGCACAGTATTAACAAAATTTAGCATGAAATATATTGTTTCTCTTTCATAATAAGAAATAAAATACACTATGGTTATCAATGCACTGAGTCATTTTGGTGCAATATCATAATGGTTAAATTCCCCATTTGGTCATAAATAACGTGAAAACAGTTTATCACATTCATGCATTTTCTTTTCCCTGGCAGTCAGTGTCATGCAATTCAAAATTACTTGAAAGTACTATACAATTATACAAAAAAGTTACCTATAAGATACATCTTTTTTATTCTTCCACCTAAATCATATAACTATCTGTACTTTCTAAATTATATATACAACTCCAGTACAAGTAAACTGGAGCTGCTACTTGTAGTGGACCACAGATCCTTACTTTTTGTTAATTTTCCCAGAAGATGAATTTCCCACAAAAGGTAAAATTAGGAAATACACTTTTAGTGTTGTAAATTTAACCAAAAGTCAACAAGAAGTATGCACCTACTTCTTTACCAGTGTATACATGGCCTTAAGAATAGCATTAGCATCAAGATACAATAACAAGAGAATCGGAACATAAAAAGATTTTATGTGCAGATGGTGCCTTGCTATTTATCACTGAGCCACTAAGAATTAATCCTGGAAATATTGAGATAAATAGGCCCATTTAGTAAAAGAGCTAATTGTGAGAGGCATTGGGATAAATCTGAGCTATTTTCCATATCAAAGTTTTCTCTAGGTCAACTGCATCTTCTTTAGAGTTATAACCAACCCACCAGTGCCAGAACCTTTTTCCTCTTTTTCTTTGCTTTTAGGATACTTCATTTTATAGGAATATGTTCATTCTGGGATTGTAGAGTTCCATGTAGATAAACCTGGAAAGTGTTACTGTCTAAGGAATTACAGTTACTTGTAGCATTTTCAGAAGGGCAGTTTTCCTCATGCATCTGAATTCTCTCTCCTCTTTATACTTCAGAGCCTAATAAAATCCAGCATGTTTTGGTACTTGTTTCTAATTAATGAATGTTTATTAACAGTGAACATTTGAAAATGTTGGGATTTTTACTATGCTCATAATGGGAGGATTTGATACCAGCTTCTTTACATACATACACAGTAAACGTAGTCGGCAAAGGAGTTTTATGACAAGGGCATAGGCTGTGAGACTGCAGGGCAAAGTGGACTGACTAATACAAAAACAGGAGACTGAGTTTAGAAAACACAGACTCAAGTCCCTGTTCTCTCACTAATTAATTATATGCACAGATAAATTTTTGTCCCTGCCTCTTTTCTGTGAAATGGGATTTAAGATCCTGGAATCAAATAGGGCCATACATGAAGCATTTTATAAACAGTAAAACATGATAACAAAGGTTAGCTTTGGTTGTCTCCTACAAACTGGGCATTGAGCTAATGTCACTCAGAAGTAAGTGTTAAGCATCTTTCTACCAAATACCTTAGGTTGGAATGAAAATTTCAGTAGGCAAAATTGCCATATTAGGAGCCAGAACATACTTAAAAGTCATGATAAAAAAAAGCATTTTCATTTTGCGTTTGTTTGACTACTTGTTAATAAGTTGTATTCTTTTTGAAAAACCCATGAAAGATAAAACAGGGTAAATATTTGTTTTGAGTGCTATAATATTGCTCCTCATGTAAAGTATAGTGTAGCAATATTACAGTTGGAGCAATTTAGTAGAATGAATGAAGAAAATTGAAATTATTAAGCTAAGTACCATCCTATATAACTAAGGCCACCTATTTAAATGATAAGATTTAGCTTTTTTTGATTAGCTACAGCTAGGCAGAGAAGACATTCAAAAACAACTATCATCATACCAAAATACTTACAAATACTTATAATCATATTTTCTCCTTTAGCTTTACTTAAGCTAGAGATGGTAATAATAAGTATATTTCCTCATGGCTACATATTCAGGACATAGGCATAAGCAAAGAAAGACTTCATGACTAAAACACGAAAAGCAATGGCAACAAAAACCAAAATTGACAAATGGGATCTAATTAAACTAAAGAGCTTCTGCACAGCAAGACAAACTATCATCAGAGTGAACAGGCAACCTACAGAATGCGAGAAAATTTTGCAATCTATCCATCTGACAAAGGGCTAATATCCAGAATCTACAAAGAGCTTAAACAAATTTACATGAAAAAACAACCCCATCAAAGAGTGGGCAAAGGATATGAACAGACACTTCTCAAAAGAAGACATTTATGCAGTCAACAAAAATATGAAAAAATGCTCATCATCATCACTGGTCATTAGAGAAATGCAAATCAGAACCACAATGAGATACCATCTCATGCCAGTTAGAATGGTGATCAATAAAAAGTCACGAAATAACAGATGCTGGAGATAATGTGGAGAAGTAGGGATGATTTTATACTGTTGGGTGTGTAAATTAGTCCAACCATTGTGGAAGACAGTGTGGCGATTCCTCAAGGATCTAGAACTAGAAATACCATTTGTCAGAGCAATCTCATTACTGGGTTTATATGTAAAGGATTAGAAATCATTCTACTATAAAGACACGTGCACATGTANAGAACCACAATGAGATACCATCTCATGCCAGTTAGAATGGTGATCAATAAAAGTCACGAAATAACAGATGCTGGAGATAATGTGGAGAAGTAGGGATGATTTTATACTGTTGGGTGTGTAAATTAGTCCAACCATTGTGGAAGACAGTGTGGCGATTCCTCAAGGATCTAGAACTAGAAATACCATTTGTCAGAGCAATCTCATTACTGGGTTTATATGTAAAGGATTAGAAATCATTCTACTATAAAGACACGTGCACATGTATGTTTATTGCAGCACTATTCACAATAGAAAAGACTTGGAATCAGCCCAAATGTTCATCAATAATAGACTGGATAAAGAATATGTGGCACATATACACCATGGAATATTATACAGCCATAAAAAAGGATGTCCCTTTGCAGGGACATGGATGAAGCTGGAAACCATCATTCTCAGCAAACTATCACAAGAACAGAAAAACAAACACTGCTTGTTCTCATTCATAGTGGGAGTTGAACAATGACAACACATGGACATAGGGAGGGGAACATCAAACACACCGGGGGCTGTCGGGGAATGAGGGCCTGGGGTAGGGATACTATTAGGAGAAATACCTAATGTAGGTGATGGGTTGAGGACGCAGCACACCACCATGGCTCATGTATACCTATGTAACAAAACTGCACATTCTGCACATGTACCCCTGAACTTAAAGTATAATTTAAAAAATGTATTAGTAAACCAGCAGAGCTCACTTAGGCATTACTTAAATTTTATTAAATACTGTCTTCAAAAAAATAAATACATACATACAAAATAAAAGGAGAATTCTACTAGAAAAACAAATCCAGAAAAATGAAATTATGACCTCACCTAACTTGAAAGTATATTGTTGTAACAAGTAACTGGGTCTCGGCCAATCATAACACCCATGCTTTCAGCCAATCACAGGCTGCAAATTGCTCAGACATGTCCAAATAAGGCAAACGTCAAGCTATAACCAATCAGGCTATTTCTGTTACTTTTCTTTTCCCCCTGTTGATAAATACTGCCTGTACACATTGCTGGGTGGGACTTTCTAAATACTGGTTCAGGCCAGTGCCTTGTTCATAAACCATTTATTTGCTCAAATACACTCTGCTAAATTTAATTTGTAGTTTTTCCTTTAACACATTTATTGCATTTATCGCCTTTCAAAAACGTTGGCTGTTATTAGTTTTAGAGTAAACCTTGCATATGTATAACTGAGTTGTAATGTTTTTAAATGGACATTTAGTGTGCTGTAGTTAAAATGGTATTTTTAAGTATCAGGCTGTGAGAAAATAATGTACAGGAGTATCACCCTGCTGTTTCTGATTCCAAGTTCTGCCACTATCTTGCAACACTGTATCAATCTTCCTTCAATCTCTTCATTTTTATCATAATGTACTTCATTCAACCAAATATTTCTTTCCTTCACAATGTAGGAGTTTAATGTGGCAGTAGAAGCACTGGGTCAAAAATGTAGATTTTTTTGCCGTGGCAGAAACACTGGTTAAAATGTAGATTTTAGCTTTAGTACTGTCATAGTCACTGGTTGGCTATGCAGTCAGAGATGAGCTTCATTGTTCCAGGCATCATTTCCTAATAGATTAAAATGAAGCTTTGAATTGATGACCTATAAAGACATTGTATATGTCTAAAAGTTCATATTCTAAACTTTTTTTCAATTCAAAATAAAATTATGGTATTATTAATGTCTATATAAGCTTTTAACACTTTCCAGTGCTATGAAATCCTCGTTCTATTTATCAGAAAGCAAATAGATCCAGAAAATAAAATGCTTTTTTTCAACAATATATTTCTATTTGCAATATTCTTCTCCCCAAAGAACCTATCTTAAATTAGGCAACTGAAAGGGATTATTTGCCTTCCATTTATGGAATGCTCTTATTTGGTGGTAGGAAACTGATATTTCATTTTCAGTTTTTGGAATCCTAAATGCAATAACTGATTCTGGGGTTTCAGTTTCTGTGATCTTTCTCCTTACAAACATATACGTGAAATAAAGGCCACAAAGCACATAAAATAAAATTACCTTGTGTTATATTTAACAATTACTGATATTCTCTGTATGGAATATATTTTATTTTTTATTATATATATATATGTTTACATATAACATCATATTAACTACAGCACACCAAAGAATTCATTTAAAAAAATGACACATCAATATGCAGAACCCTCTCTGTCAAGTATTATCAAGAGTCTTAATGTCCTGTTTGGCTTTCACTTGATAACATTGTATTTTGAAAGATCTAGATTGTCAGAAAGAAACGAAGTTGTCTTTTCAGGTAACCTGAGGTTTTGATATGAGTGATAGTACCTAAACAGCTTAAAGTGTGATGTTAGAATTTAAAATTGGGCAATAATTAATGCCTTCTGAAAATAGCAATTATCTAAAATCCCAGAGTGCGAGGTGACGTTCCGTAGCAACAAGGAAGTGGGGCTTTCTGGTCAGAAGCTGTAGAAATGGTGACCTTGGAAAGAAAAACTAAAAAGATTCTGAGTGACATAACTGCTGCCCATGTATGTTGTCATGTGAAGATTCTTAGAAAATTCCTTAGTAGGTTTAGTGCATCCACTTATTTCACAAACAGTTTAAGTGTTTGTCACATGCCAGGTTGTTTGCTGTGTGCTTAACTTGCATATAATAAAGCATACACAATCATGGGTTGAACTTCTTAACCATCTTCTAACACGTTATTGTCAAAGCAGATTTGGTTTTAACCATTTCTATTTTCATCAATATAAATTTATGAACAGATCAGTAGGTGAAGGATAGATAGAAAGATAGTAGATAAAACCTTTGTTAGGGGAAGTTGTAGAATGAATAATAAGTTTTCTTAAAACCTGAGCCCTTAATTTAACATCTTGGAAGGTAGGCAAAATCTTGTCACTACCTTTAAAAGGCAGTATTCAATAAAGTATCTCTTTGGTAACCAAACAAATATGTATTGCCACAGCTAAAAATTCCTTTAGACCTCCAGGACTGATTTATACTTTTGAACTTCTTAACTAAGTATGCTGCTGCTTTAAAATATACAAAATATAAATTTAGCAGAGATGACAATAAAATGTAACTATTAAAAAAACTGGTAAATGAATTCGTTGAACTTTCAGGATACAAAATTAATGTGCATAAATCAGTAGCTCTGCTATACACCAACAGTGACCAAGCTGAGAGTCAAATCAAGAATGCAATGGCTGCAAAAAAAAAAAAAAAAAAAAAAAAAAAAAAAAAAAAAAAAAAAAAAAAAAAAAAAAATGAATACTTACGAATATATCTAACCAAGGATGTGCAAAACCTCTACCTGCACAAACTACAAAACACTGCTGAAAGAAATCATAGACAACACAAACAAAGAAACACACACCCCATGCTCATGGATGGGTAGAATCAATATTGTGAAAATGACCACACCGCCAAAAGCAATCTATAAATTCAATGCAGTTCTCATCAACATGCCACCATTATTCATCACAGAATTAGAAAAAAAAATCCTATAATTCATATGGAACCAAAAAAGAGCCCACATAGCCAAAATATATATATATATATGTATATCTGAAGGCATCAATTACCTGACATGAAACTATACTATAAGACCATAGTCACCAAAACAGTATGGTACTGGTATAAAAATAAGCACATAGACAAATGGAACAGAATAGAGGACCCAGAAATAAACCCAAATACTTACAGCCGACTGATCTTTGGCAAAGTAAACAAAAACGTAAAGTGGGGAAAAAACACAGTGTTCAACAAATGGTACTGGGATAATTGGTAAGCCACAAGTAGAAGAATGAAATTGGATCCTCATTTCTCACCTTATACAAAACTCAACTCAAGATGGATCAAAGACATAAATCTAAGACCTGAAACCATAAAGGTTCTAGAAGATAACATTGGAAAAACCCTTGTATACATTGGCTTCAGCAAAGACTTCATGATCAAGAACTCAAAAGCAAATGGAACAAAAGCAAACATAAATAGATGGGACTGAATTAAACAAAAAAGTAAAAAAAAATAATAAGCAGAGTTAACAGACAACCCATAGAGTGGGAGAAAATCTTCACAATTTATACATCCAACAAAGGACTAACATCCAGAATCTACAAGGAAATCAAACAAACCAGCAAGAACAAAAAAAAAATCCTATCAAGAAGTGGGCTAAGGACATGAATAGATAATTCTCAAAAGAAGATACACAAATGGCTGAGAAGCACATAGAAAAATGCTCAACATCACTAATTATCAGGGAAATGCAAATCCAAATCACAGTGTGATACCACCTCACTTCTACAAGAAAGGCCATAATAAAAAAATTAAAAAAAAAAATAGATGTTGGTGTGGATGAAGTGAAAAGGGAACACTTTTACACTGTTGGTGGGAATGTAAACTAGTACAACCACTGTGGAAAAGAGTGTGAAGATTCCTTAAAGAACTAAAAGTAGATCTACGATTTCTTCTAGTAATCCCACTACTAGGTATCTACTCAGATGAAAAGAAGTCATTATACAAAAAAGATGCTTGCACACACATGTTTATAACAGCATAATTTGCAATCACAAAAGTATGAAACCAGTTAAAATGCCCATCAATCAATGAGTGGATGAAGAAAATGTGATATAGATATATATCATGCAATACTACTCAGTCATAAAAAGGAGTGAAATGGGGGGGGCGGAGCAAGATGGCCGAATAGGAACAGCTCCAGTCTCGAACTCCCAGCGCGAGCGACACAGAAGACCGGTGATTTCTGCATTTTCAACTGAGGTACTGGGGTCATCTCACTAGGGAGTGCCGGACAATCGGTGCTGGTCAGCTGCTGCAGCCTGACCAGCGAGAGCTGAAGCAGGGCGAGGCATCGCCTCACCTGGAAGCGCAAGGGGGAAGGGGATCCGTTTTCCTAGCCAGGGGAACTGAGACACACAACACCTGGAAAATCGGGTAACTCCCACCCCAATACTGCGCTGTAAGCATACAGGCACACCAG
>NW_016804853.1:2529444-2531829 GCF_001698545.2 Rhinopithecus bieti
AAAAAAAAAAAAAAAAAAAAAAGGAGTGAAATAATGTCTTTTACAGCAACCTGGATGAAACTGGAGACTACTATTCTAAGTGAGGTAATTCAGAAATGAAAAACAAGCATCATATGTTTTCATTCATATGTGGAAGCTAAGCTGAGAGGACTCAAAGGCGTAAGAATAATACATTGGACTTTGGGGACTTGGGGGAAAATGGTGAGTGGTGGGAAAGGATAGAAGACTACACATTGGGTACAGTGTACACTAAAGAATTTATTCATGTCACCAAAAACCACCTGTTCCCAAAAAATCTACTGAAGTAAAAAAAAAAAAAAATGAAAAAAACTAATTATAAAATAACTCCCTATTACATCATCATGTAGTGAACATTGCTAATATAAGGTGGGGTGGGGTAATTAAAACACTGTTTAAAATTTTCTTGTTAAAATATAAATATAGGAATGACAACAATAGTGAAAATGTTTTTGATACCTTGTTACATTCTATATCCAGAATGTTCTCATAATCTTAGCTATATTTTGAGAATACCTGAAAATAGTCTCATCGCATAGCTAGTCCCTTGAAAATATGTATTAGGTGGCTTTTTATTTTTACCATTATAAATAATGGTCAGATGAACATGATTTTTTGTGTATATTTGTACATTAAATAGTTTGTAAGATAATTTTTGAAAATGAAATTATTTCAAAGGCTATATTATTAACATGTGGATATGTATATTGCCTGATTTTCCTTGAGAACAACTGTACTCATACTGTGTTTTTTTGTCACCCAGGCTGGAGTGCAGTGGAGTGATCTTGGCTATCTGCAACCTCCACCTCCCAGGTTCAAGCGATTCTCCTACCTCAGCCTCCTGAGTAGCTGGGATTACAGGCACATGCCACCACACACAGCTAATTCTTGTATTTTTAGTAGAGACAAGATTTCATCATGTCGGTCAGGCTGGTCTCGAACTCCCAACCTCATGATCTGTCCGCCTTGGCCTCCCAAAGTGCTGGGATTATAGGCATGAGCCACCACGCCCAGCTTACTACTTTCTTGAAATAAAGATTTAATCAATCCTAGAAGCTTCTTACCTGTGTGTATATATATATTTTTACATTTCTAACAATGTATGACATTATAATATTTAAAAACTTTTCCAATTTGCTAGACTATTCTACAGTTTCTTATTATTTAATCTTTCACCTATTTACTTTTTTGAGGGTTAATTCTTGTTCTAAAACATAAGGATACATTAATTTTTGACATCTATAATGATAATAAGACATCTTGCACAGTAGAATTAAACTTAACTATGATGCAGTTTATCAATTTGATCTTTCTTTTCTAATTGTTTCACACACTTTTGGAGATTACTTGGCAACTAGTAGTTTATCAACAAATATTAATTTAGCAAGGAATGAATACATTAATTAATATTGATTACTTAAGGTGAGTATATTGGTTACTTAAGGTGAGTATATAGGTTTGGGTCTTAATTCTGAAATACAAAATGTTTATTTTATTAGTGTTTTCATCTTGAGTTTCAACAATCACTGAGATATTTGATGTAAAGTGTTTGCAATAAATACTGAAACCTCTTACTGTTTCTACAAATTAGATAAATGTCAATTAGCTTAAAATGAGTGTGCTGTTCGCAGTTATCTGCAGTTTATTTTGTATCCTTTTAAAAACTAATATGGGCCATTAAAAAGTAGCTCTATCAGACTGACTCCTCCATGCCAGGCAATTACGAAAGCTGGACCAAACCAAATTTTGTTACCACCAGGAAGCACTAGTAATTAATACAAACGAAGCACACAAAAGGAGATTAATATTCACATTGAATTTCTCCTTAAATGAATTTTTAAATACATTTTTCATAGAAAGTGGAAGTTTATTGGTCAAAGGAAATACAGAGTTCTGGCTTGCCAATGCAGCTGGAACTTGATATGCAGGAGAGAGTAGCAGAGAAAAATTATCTAAAAGCCTGTATTAAAAATTCTCTCCCAACCTTGGTTGACTCCTAAGCTTCACGCACATAAAAGAGACAGCTAGAAGACCTAGCAAAGAAGAGAGGTTGCACAAGACATGGTATATGTTGGAATCCAGGCCCAGATAGAATTTACATGCAATACAAAAGACAATGGGTATTGAGTTGTGACCTCTAAATGATTGTGCCTTAGATGTAAAGGCAAAATAAAAATAGAACCACCTTAACATAGCCTAAAGTAAAGCATCAATAGAATCAAGATGAAACCCTCGTATTTCAATTTTAAAATAAAACAAGGCAAACACCTACAAACCAAAATAGAAACTCAACAATCTTTACAGGAATATAAGATAATGCAAATCTCCACAAGCACACTATATCACAAAAAAAAAAAAAAAAAAAAA
>NW_016804853.1:2532165-2552429 GCF_001698545.2 Rhinopithecus bieti
GTGTAAAGAAAAGTAAGAAAATATTTAAAATATGAGAAAAATAATACCATACAGCCAAAATATCTAACCTACTTATAATTGGAGTTTAATAGTGGGGTAGCAGAGAAAATAGGCCAGAAACCACATTTAAAAAATATTGACTAATATCTAATCTGATGAAAGACATGACTTTGTGGATTTGAGATGTTCAGAAATGTCAACTGATCTAAATCCAAACAGTCTATCCCTGAGTCAAACTACTAAAGTCATTAGATTAGAAGTAAATATGCAGAATTCAATTTTATTTCTACATATTAGGAAAAAATTAAAAATCCTTCACAGATATCCTGCAGATAAGGGGAAACTACTGTATAAACATACATTCACATGATTTATAAAATAGGGGTCACATTAGCTGAATATTTTAAAAATAATCTTTAAAGTAAATAGTGCTGGAATAATTAGATAACCTTATGGAAAACAAAATAATTTTTGACTCATTCCTTATGCCATATGTAAAAATTAATCTGAAATGGAAAATAGATCTACAGGTCTATGGAAGGTAAAACAATAAATCTTCAAGAATATATAGGAAAATAATTCTGTGAACTTGGGTGAACAAATATTTGTTAAACAGAGCAGAAATATGCTCACCCCAAAATCAAAATACTGATAAATTGGACTTCTTTGAAATAAGATCTTTTGNAAAAAAAAAAAGGAAGAAGACACATAAAACAAATATATCTAACAAAGAATACATATCCAGGTTATAAATGAATCCTACAAATTCATAATTAAACAACCAAAGACACACTTTAAAAACTGGGAAACTTGAACAAGCAAAAGTTAGATAGCTAAATGGCCAATAAGCATATAAAATATGCTCAACATCATTATGCATCAAGAAAATGCAAAGTAAAATCTCAATGATTTTTCAACTTACTCCAAGAAAAAAACAAAAACTAAAATTAAGAAGACAGACAATGTCAACTGTTGGTGAGAAAGTGAAGAAACTGAAACTCTCATGTAGTGTTGGTAGAAATATAAATTACTTCAATTACTGTGAGTAACTCTTGACAACATCTATTAAGCCTGGCACACTTCTACCTTATAACCCAACAATGCTATGTTTAGGTATATATCACAAAAACATAATTGACTACATTAGCCAACAGTATGTATAAAAATATTTCTACTGACCTCATTCATGGTAGCATAAAACTGGGAGCAACTCAAACATCTACAAAAAAGAGAATGGATGAATTTTAGTGCATTTATAAAATCAACAAAAAGTATTCCTGAAAAATGCAAAATCATAGATAATTCTCACAGATAATATGTTGAATGAAAGAGGACAGACACACAAGTTATTATAATATGATTTAATTCATATGATTTTTGAAACTAGACAAAATTTAGTATTTAGTTTTGAAAGCAGAATTATTATCTCTGAGAAGGATTATAAGAGAACCTTCTGTTATCCAACATAGTACTGGAAGTCCTAGCTAGAACAATTAAACAGGAGAAAGACATAAAGGGCATCTGAATTGGAAAGGAAGAAGTCAAATTATTCCTGTTTGCTGATGATATGATCTTATATTTGGAAAACCTAAAGACTCAAAAGAAAACTACTAGAACTGACAAACAAATGTAATAAAGTTACAGGACACAAAATTAACAAAATTAACAAATCAGTAGCATTTCTATATGCCAACAGTGAACAATGTGAAAAAGAAATTTAAAAATTAATCCCATTTATAATAGCCACACATAAAATTAAACACCTAGGAACTGACTTAATCAAAGACATGAAAGATCTCTATAAACTATAAAACACTGATGAAGGAAATCGAAGAGGATGCCAAAATATGGAAACATATTTCATGTTCATGAATTGGAAGAATCAATATTGCTAAAATGTCCGTATTACCCAAAGCAACCTACAGATTCTGTGCAATCCCTGACAAAATATCAAAGATAATCTTCACAGAAATAAAAAAAAAAAAAAGAACACATTCCAAAATATGTATGGAACCACAAAAGGCCTAGAATAGACAGAGCTATCCTGAACCAAAGGAACAAAACTGGAGGAATCACATTAGCTGACTTCAAATTATACTACAGACATATAGTAACCAAAACAGCATGGTACTGGCATAAACACAGACACATAGACTAATGGAACAAATAGAGAACCCAGAAACAAATCAACACACCTACAGGAAACTCATTTTTGACAAAGGTGCCAAGAACATACACTGGTAAAAAGATAATCTCTTCAATAAATGCTGCTGGGAAAACTGAATAGTCAAATGCAAATGAATGAAACTACACCCCTATCTCTTGTCATATACAAAAATCAAATCTAAATGGATTAAACACTTTTTCAGACCTCAAACTATGAAACTACTACAAGAAAACATTGGGGATAATCTCCAGGACATTGGTCTGGACAAAGACTTCTTGAACAACACCCCACAAGCACAGACAACCAAAGCAAACATGGACACATGGGATTACATCAAGATAAAAAGCTTCTGCATAGCAAAGGATACAGCCAACAAAGAGACAACCCACAGAATGGGAAAAAAAAAATTGCAAACTGCCCATCTGACAAGGGATTAATAACCAGACTATATAAGAAGGTCAAACAACTCTATAGGAAAAAAATCTCATAATCCAATCAAAAAATGGGCAAAAGATTTGAACACCCATTTCTGAATAGAAGACATGCAAATGACAAACAGGCTTATGAAATGGTGCTCAACATCAATGATCATCAGAGAAATGCAAATCAGAACTTCAATGAGATATAATCTCATCCCAGTTAAAATGTCTTTTATCCAAAAGACAAGCAATAAAAATGCTGGAGAGAATGTGGAGAAAAGCGAACCCTCGTACACTGTTGGTGGGAATGTAAATTGATACAACCACTGTAACAGTTTGGAGGTTCCTGAAATAACTGAAAAATGAGCTACCATATGATCTAGCAATCTCACTGCTGGATATAGACCCTAAACAAAGGAAACCAGTATATCAAAGAGAAATCTGTACTCCTGTGTTTGTTGCAGCACTGTTTACAATAAATAGTTAAGATTTGAAAGCAACCTAAGTGTCCATCAACAGATGAATACATAAAGAAAATGTGGTACATACACACAATGGAGTAGTATTCAGTCATAAAAAGAAAGAGATCTAGTGATTTTCAACAATATGGATGCAAATGAAGGTCATTGTGTTAAGTGAAATAGGCACAGAAAGACAAATATTGCATGCTCTCACTTATTTATGGGATCTAAAAATCAAATCATGATTTGATGATTGATTTGATATGAATGAACTCATGGATACAGAGAGTAGAAGGATGGTTACCAGGGGTTGGGAGGAATGTGGAGATGGTTACCGGGCATGAAGTAGAGAAAGAATGAATAAGACCTACTATTTGATAGAACAATACAATAACTATAGTCAATAATAACCTAATTGTATATTTTTAAATAGCTTAAAGAAGGTAATTGTATTGTTTGTACCTCAAAGGAAAAAATGTTTGAGGGTTTGGATACCTCATTCTCCATGATGTGCTTATTTCACACTGCATGCCTGTATCAGAACATCTGATGTACACCCAAAATATACATACCTACTATGTAAATATAAAAAATCAAATTTTTAAAGAACCTTCTGGAATGATGTATATTCAATTTAAGGGTGATAGTTACATTGATACATACATATGCTTCATATTAAGCTGAATATTTAAGGTTGTGCTCTTTACTGAAGTTACACCAATTTTTTTTTAAGGGTGACCATTAAATGACATGTGATGCCGTATGTTTATTTAGGAGCCAAGCTATGCTGTGTTTGTTTGCAAGCTATATGCTATGTCATGTAAAATTCTGGACTGAGTAGATTTGGCTTTTGTTTAACTCTGGCTTTCACCAACTTGATTAGGATGTGCCATAGTGTTTTCTTTTTCTTCTTTTTTCTGCTTCAGATTTGTTGAGCTTTTGAATTCATGGGTTTATAAATTCTATTAAATTTGAAAAAAATTTTGGCAATTATTTCTTTAAACTTTTTTTTCTAACTCTCTCTCCCTTTATTCCGTAGATCTAATTATACTTGAAATTGTCCCACAAGTTTTTGATGTCCTATTCTCTTTATATTTTGGATAGTTTTCTTTTTTTCCTCCTACTTCATGTTTATCACTTTTTCTTTTGAAACATGTAATTTAATCTATTGTTAATATCACGAATATACTTTTAAAAGATATTGCATTATTAAATCTAACAGTTCAATTTTTATTTTTTATGTACTCTATTTCTTTCTTCATCATGTTCCTATTTTCACTTACTTTGAACTTTTGGAACATATTTATAGTCACCGCTATTATGTCCTTCTCTGCTAACTGCAATGGTGATTTCTAGATTTGTTTACATTTCTTAAATTTTATCTTAATTATTGGTCTTATCTTTCTGCTTCTTTACATGCCTGGTGATTTTCATTGTATGCTGTACATTTTGTATTTCTCATTATTTGTTTCTGTATGGTAGTTTTAAAATAATATTGCTCTCTTTGTTCTGGTATGCAGTAGAGTTATTGGGGATCAGTTAGAGCCTTTCAAGGTGTGTTCTTAACTTAGTTCAGCTTCTTTTTCTCTAGTGGTCTGTCCCACAAATTATGAGCACCTCAGTATTCCCAAACACTAATCTCCTTTTTTCTCCACTCACAGAGATTTCTGAGGTTTGGCTTTTTCTCTTCTGTTGTTACCTAGAAACTACTTCTAAAAACCAAACTATTGCAATTATGGGAATTATCTCATTTATTTTCCTTCTCTCTGGGATCACAGTTCTGCACTGCCTGCTGTATAATAACTGAAAACCATTGTTTCATACAGTTGTCTGGTTTCTAGTTGATTAAGATGTGAGGGCAAATCAAATACCTGTTAATCCTCCTGGACTGAAGTGGAAGTCTATATACGTTCACTTTTATAAGCCCATTGAAAGATAATAAAAGACCAAGTGATACTAAAACTTGTTTCCAAGTGATACAGTTGTGTTTTTGTGTTTTCTTAGTTTGCTTCTCTGTTTTTGCCTACATATATAATTCAATAAATATACCTATTACAGAGCAGTGAAATTAACATTTACTGAAATAAGTAAGATTTGCTGATTTAACTTTCTTCACTTTTTTCTTTACTCTTTGGCAGACCTAAAACTAGAAAATCATCACTGTCTGCTAAAATGACTATGGACTTGGCTGATATGAACCTATTGGATTTGAATTTTAACCATGCTACTTAGTAACTCTGTGATGTTAAGGAATCCACATAGCTCCCCTGAGACTCAGTTTCTTCAGCTATAAAATGAGGATGAACTATGAATACTAATTTTGAAATATTCACTGTTGAAAATAATAAATGCATTTTATGAAACATAATGTCTTGTATATAGTTGATACAAAAAATAGAAATCTGTGTGCTAAAGAACAGCATAGGGCAAAGGACATAACTCATGTAGAAACTGTGTGAAATGGAGAAAATAACATAGAAATTATGTGTAGGAGAGCACTAATCAAAAGTCCTTTCTTGGAAAATTTACTTGACCTTTATGAGGCCCATTTTCTCATTTTATAATAAAATGGTTTAAGTTGATAATTGTAAAAGTCATTTCTAAAAATGAAATTATGCAATCTGATCTCACTTAATGCCACATCTTAACAAACTGACCTAACCGGTCACATACAAAGCTCAATTTTTTGCTAATTTTTTTCCAATTATGCATCAGCCAAAAGTAGATTTTTGTGAATTCTTGTTATCATGTAAAAAAGTTATTGAGTATTGTTTCTTGTTGGAGAAAATCTCTTCTTTTTGGGTCTTACCATGAAAAAAGTCTCTTAGTTTTTTATCTCCTTGTTAATCTGTGAAGCATTTCTTTGTGCATATATATCTTTCTACCTTTTCCAGAGTTTAGAGTCTCTGTTGGAACTGTAGTCAATAAATTTCCCCATTATTTCCAAAATACAAGAACAGAGATTCTACAGACTCTTTCCAGCAGTTGAAAATAGAAATTATTGAGGCACTAAAACCTTATCTGAAGTGAAATTATTGTTTTTCATAGCACTTAATGAGAGAAAATTAGAAAGCCACATGGAGGTAGGAAAAAAGTTATTAGAAACAAAGATCACTTACACTTTTTGTTAGTTTAAAATGTGTACACTACTCACACAATGTGTATTGTTTTATTATTTTCTGATGATGTCTGTATGTTACTGAAATCTTGAAAGCTAATATAAAAGTGCATGCCTGTAAAACAAAATTTTTAAAAATTATTTTAATACTATCTATCATTTTGCAATTATATAATCACTCAGGAGATTGTATCCTGTGTTCCTACAATGCTTCCATCTAACACACACTTGCCTTGCATTCAGGTTCCTCTTCACCAGCCTGGCCAAGTAGGAGGTGAAGATACTGGCTTTAGGAGCCTAATGAGGCTAAAGGAAGAGTAGGTTTAATGACTAGTCTAAAGAGCCCAGGGCAATCTTAGAGTCAGTAACTGATGTAAAACTGATATCACAGGCCTAGACAGGACTAAAGCTCTTAGGGCCAAGGTAATATGTTAAGAAACTAAAGATCACCAAACAGAGTTGTGGTAAAAGTGAAGTAAAAAAAACATACTGAATCCCAGGACAGTCATGCAGGTAATATTTATCAAAATTTTAACTTTTAGATTTTAATAAAATATTATTCCTTTCATTCTAGCTGACATAAGCATAATATAAAATTTTATATGACTATTTTAATATAGAAAACATACCATTCTTTTAATTCCATTTCAGTCTTTTCAGTATCTCCATGAGATGAAGTGAAATGGAGGTGTGAGATAATCTATTATTTTATTATGTCATTTGCATTACCCCGAATATATTAATTAGTAAAACTAAAAGTTATATAAACACTTATCAGTTGATAATAAAAGATAATTCAGATAAAAGAAAAATAATCCAATTTAGAAATACACAAAGGATCTTAATGGATATTTCTTAAAAGAAGATACATACGTCCAATAAGCACATGGAAACTCAATATTATTAGTCTTTAGAGAAATGCAAATCAAAACCACATTAAGATATCACTTCACACCCAATAGGATGACTATAATAATATGTATTTTTTAAGACAGGTGTCTTAGTCTATTATAGCAGTGTTGTACTGCTATAACAGAATACCCGAGGCTGGGTAATTTAAAAAGAACAGAAATTTATTTCTGGAGGCTGAGAAGTTCAAGACCAAGGTTCCTGCATTTGATTTGATGAGAGCGTTTTGGTTGTGTTCTCTCATGGTAGAAGGCAGAAGGGCAAGCTGGCCAAAAGAAGCCCCTTTAAATTGGACTTAATTCCATTAAGGAGAAGGGAGCAGCCCTCACAGCCTAATTGCCTCTTAAAGGCCTCACCGCATGTACTATCACATTGGCAACACTTGAATTTTGTAGAGAATTAAGCTTCATCATGAATTTTGGAGGGGACAAAAACATTCAAACCACATCAACAGACAATTACAACTATTGCTAAAAATGTGGAGAATTGACCATCTCATACACCATTGCTGGGAATGTAGAATGGTGCTGCTGCTTCAAAAAACAGTGGGGTGGTAAAGCAAAATTTTAACCTAGTGGTACCATATGACCCAACAAATTCTACTCCTAGCTTTATGGCCTGGATGACCTTTAAGTTCACCTCAGTTTGACTAAATTTTAGCTAGGTTTCTTCCTGACTATAGGTCATTATCCTCCCTTTTCTTAGATCATTTACTTGAAAAACTTGCAATCGCAATTGTTTTGTCTTCCCCTCTTAGACATCAACTTTCTCCCAGCCTCTTGCCAATTCTGGAATCCAGGAACGTCTTTCTCAAGGAGCCACCCCTGTCAAATATAATAATTGAAGAAAATATTGTTTCTACCTCCCAGTCTCTGTCAGTGCATAGAATCCTAACTTTAATGAAAGACTATTAGTAAACACAGGTGACCTAATCACATTAACCAACCTCCACTCTAATGTCCATCAGTATTTTTCCATTGACATACTCCAGTATTTAAAAACCTTCCTATTCTTTGTTTCAGCAGAATTGAGTTCAATCACCCTCCATGTTATAAGAGCCTTGAATAAAGATTCCTTTGCCTTTTAACTTCCTAAGGTGCAATTTTTATTTAATATATATATCTGAGAGATAAAGATATTTCCACATAAAATTTATACATTAAATGTTCATAACAGTTTTATTTACAATAGTCAAAAAGTTAAAAGAATCAAAATGTCCATTAAGTGATCAATGGATAAATAGAAAAAGAGAATGTGATATAGTCATACAATGTATTTTGCCAAAGAACTAATACGTACAGAAGCATGGCTGATCCTGAAAACATTATGCTAAGCAAAAGAAGCCAGTTACAAAAAGACCACATATTGTATGATTCTATTTACATGACATGTCCTGAATAAAGAGGTTGTCCATTACAGAGAAGAAAGATTGTTGGTTATGGTTAGGGAGCTGAGCAACAATGGGGAGGTGACAGCTAATGGACACAGGGTTTCATCTAAGAAGATGGAAATATTTCAAAAATACTTTATGGCATTGGTTGCACAACACTGCAAATATAGTAAAAAAATTGAATTGTACACTTTTAATGCATAAATTATATGGCATGTGAAATATATCTAAAAGCTGTTTTTTTTTTTAAAAAAGTTCTTCCCCATAATGACATTCTCTGTCTTATACTGATGTATTTTTTATTATTATCTTACATATCACATATACATTTCCTCATTTGTTTATTGTCTACCTTCCCACCAAATTGAAAGTTGTATATAAAAAGAGTTCTTCTTCATTTATTTGTTTGATTAATTTCATATTTCTAAGACTTAAGAGTTTCTGGCACACCACAGAGTATCTGAATTAACCTAGGTAAAGCAGCAGCAGAGACAAGGTTTTCTGTGCAGTAGTTTATTTTGGGAAATATTCCTATGGCACAGGAGTCGGGGGGATGAGAAAATGAAAGAGGGAAAGAGAAAAGTCAATAGCAGGGTGAGTTCTAGGATTGCTCCCCGATGTGGAAAATGCTGCTTGATATGATTGAGACCTTCTTTGGAGATTTATGTATGGAGTCTGACAACTTCCCACAAGAAGAATAAAAAGAAGAAGTATTTGTCATCAGCTCTTTTCTCTTATCATGCAGAAACTGTCCCATTAGGATGTTCACAGCATTGAGATTTTACTAAAACATGCATAAGTGCAAAGTAGGTTTATGCAGGTTTCCCTGCATTGAGTTACAAAAGTCCAGGAGAATAATCCAAGAAAGAGTAAATGTTGTGAGACAAGGTGCTATTAGTTTACATCTGCATGCATCTGCTAGCCTTAACAATGTCTGGAGTAAAGGTTAGGTAGAGAAGACATGAAGTAAGGCAAAAGAAGTATCCAACACACCAGTGATACTTGATAAATACTCTGGTCCCTTGGTGCCATTTAAAAGAACATGGTCAATAAAATGCGAAGAATCTAAGACAGCCACCGGGGTAGTGGATCGCTACCTCTAGTATTTCCCCTCATTTCTCCTTTCTGAATCTTCCTTGCTTTTGCTTTCCCCAGCTCTTCAACATTGGATTATTTCCTGAGGCCTCCTTTTTTTTTGACTGTGTGTTCAGACAAAGTAATCTGCTACAAATCTCTAAAAACTCTAAAAAGGTACCTAAAAGTGTCACAGATTAAAGATAATCCAATGCATAACTATAGACCCTGAGAATTTTCACTTATTCTGTTAATGGCGGCTGATAAATCAAACAAAACCAGGAAATTTTGGTGAGCAAAGGCATATTTTCACATGCATTGAAACATTTAGACTGTAGTTAAATTCTACGAATGTATATTGACTATTGAGAATGTAAGTGAAACCTTCCATTTTGCCTTGAATAACCTAATTCTAATACAAAATAATAAACTCTATTCTACCTCTTAGAAGTTTGCACATTTGTGGGAGTCTAAGTGGGAATGAATCTTCACCAGCTTCTTTGTCTCCTGACAAGAGTACTCTGCGATCATGGGCATAAATAACCCACATAGAGAAAGGATCTGGTCTGCTTAGAGGACCCCCTTCTTCTTGGGAAACCTGAAGCTACGTCAGTAACACCTCAATCTATGAACTTTCATTCTAACTACAATGTCATCTGGACCTAATATACGATTTCTCAATATTTTTTATCATACTACATAGTATAGACATTTTCCTAAGGTTTACATTGCAGATAATTTAGCATTGTTCCAGAATGAATAGGTAGATTTCAAACAGCAGGACTGATGAGTTTATCACAGCTGACCTCTTTGGTGGGGCTGGGGATGGTTAACCCTAGGTCCTGAGCAATACCTTATGATTACACAGACTGATGCTATGATCTCCTTCAACTGATGAAAACATTTGCTAGTCAACACTTTGAAACATTTTTTTTTCTATGCCTATACACATGTACAACCACATAATATTATAATAGTAGACCTGTAACTAATAGGTACATTTCTCCTTTCCCTCTAAGTAATGCAACTCAGGACCACATATCTCAGGTATTATCTGTGATTTGTTGAAACTGTGTTACTTCTTATAGGTATAGTCTACCAGCAAATGTTTTCTGCTAAGTGTTGAAAATTGTCTAGATTGTAGTTGCACCATTTTCCCCTAAAAGGCATTCCTCCATTATTATGTATGATACCTAAGAGTTCATGCAGATTCACAGAACATTTTTCATGCTGCCATTACTTTGATATATTTTTCTAAGACACTCACCATATAGTTGAAATATATTTAAAAATACAGTGGCCATTTTGCAAATCACATGTGTGACTTTAATCACCTACTACTTTGGGATTTATATAAGAAAATACATTTTAATCTCAGAAACCTCCTTCTAGAGACTGATACCAGTCTTTATATGCTTCATATCAAATCCTCACAATCAGTAGATCAAATTATTAGTGCACTACAAGTTCTACTCTTTTCCCAAATTAATGTTGGAATGCCTAATATGAGAAACAATTACATGGGCCATGATGTTTCAAGTTCCGTTCTACTCCTCCAGATATAAGGCTCAGATTAATTATGTATATATACAGGGAATATGTTTGCACCTTAAGGAAAGAAAACTCTGTAAAGTCTAGGCTTGGGGAACAAATCTGTTTTTTTCTGACATTTCCAGGCAAACTGTTAGCAACCATCTTCTCCCAAAATTTGGTGAATAGTATATTATTACATCATGTATTCTCACCTCATTTTAGGTTCCTCTTGTTAGAGAAATAAAATTATTTCACATATAATCAGCATGTACTTTTTTTCTATCTGTTTGCTATCTGTGAAGTACACCCTTATCTTTTCATTCATATTATAATATTTGCCTAATTTGGTGCCAGGCCTAATGATTCCCTACCCCTTAATAGTTCTGGAATAAGGCGTATGCTTTCAACCACTTGGAATGATATGATTACACATATCAAACATCAGGACTGACTAGTTACTATGGCATGTAGCCACACATCCACAATATTAGTATTTCTTCATGTAAGTCAACTTTGTCTGTCCCATGTCCTGAATCACTGAGAAGTCCACTATATTCCTACTACTAATACATGTATGATTATTCCTTTAAGAAAGGGCTGGCCCCTTTAATGACCCAGTGGTCCACTCCAGTCATCATGAGTGCTCCAAGGTAATGAGCTAAAAGTGTCTCTATTAGAGTCAACATGTCTCTGAATCATATTCACTTATGTCATGGAGATGTCAATTATGTTTGTATCTCCCATAGATCTTCACATAGGGTTAGTTCCAAGTAAACAACCAGCCCTGTCAGCATTACTGAAGTATCACATGATATCTGTTTTAAGCTCATAGCTTTCAGAGTCTCATGGATAATACTCCAGATTTCTTTCTGTCCTGACAGCCAAACCATTTTCCAGAATATTAAAACATACATAATATTATTTTTGTGAGACTTTGAAATGAGGCTCATCTCAAAAATTTAGCCAAAAGAGCTAGCGTTTTTGAGGGAAAAAATAAACTCTAATGAGTTTTGAATCCCCTCTCCCAATTCTTCTCAGGCAACCTCTAAGGCTTTTATTGGAAATAGTTGTAAAACATCCACCGACTGAAATTGTCATGGGGTGCTTGGTGTGAATGATACATGGTAAGAAAGATTAGGACTAATAACATATTTGCCAGATTAGTATGCACAAGGCAGAAGGACTTTCCGGTCTACTCAGCATTTTTTCAATCCCAGAAAGGCTGACTGTTCCACATAACTTGCTGATTATCAACTTTGCAAGGAAACAGTATTAAATCTTCCCCTTTACTGTCACCCATTTAGTGTCTGCACAGGTGCATCCAACAATAAAATGGTTGTACATCCTCTGTACCTTCCTTATTCACTCAGTTGTGCTTTGGGTCATTGGGTTTGTATGAACAGTATACAGCAAAATCCACAAGAAAGTGGCTCTAAGTGTCCCCATTCTAAGGCTTTTATTCACTTCAAATCAAGGCAGGTATGATCTTCATTAACATCTTAACCATGTAACCAGCACATTATCTCCCTGTTCACTCAGACTTAATTTTAAGGTCTTGTACTAGTCTGATCTCACACTGCTATGAAGATACTATCTGAGACCAGGTAATTTACAAAGAAAGGAGATTTAATTGACTCACAGTTCCCCATTGCTAGGGAGGCCTCAGAAAATTTACAATCATGGTGGAAGGCCAAGGGAAGCAAGGCACATCTTACAAGGCAGCAGGTGACAAAGAGTGCAGGGGAAACTGCCACTTGATCAGATCTCATGCGAACTCTCACTATCATGAGAACAGCATGGGGGAAACTGGCCCCATGATCCAGTCACCTCCCACCACGTTCCTCTCTCAACACGTGGGGGTTACAATTAAAGATGAGAATAGAGCCGAATCATATCAGGTCCTAATTAAGAATTTTGAACTATACATGAGGTTCTAAGAACTTCCCTAATCTACACTTCCAAATAATAGAGGCCTTCTCCAGTCCAGGGGCTCCCTGGCATCAGTCTTAAGCAAAGCCTTATACATTACTCTTTCAGCTCCTATGAGAGGGAGGACCCTGTGATTCCTGTCCATATAGCAGAGTGACTGGAAAATGTGTACAGAACTAGGATGAATCTTCAAAGTCAACAGCTGTGATTACCTGTGGTAGATATGTAGGGAGCATGAGGTCTGGATAAGATACTATGTTTCACTCAAGAAACTAGAGGGAGTATAATTAAGATGATTAGTTCAAATATTGGTCAAGGAAGGGATCTTGCTATCAGAAATCAAGAACCACATATAAGAAATGGGATTCATTTACCAAATATGTTTTAAAAAGGATGAACAGATATAAAAAAAAAAGATACGATTTCTTTGGGCAAAAAAGAAGTTAATATAAAAATGATCTGTATGAAGGAATCTGGACCTTGAACATGGAAGGGTGTTGGAGCCTGGCTGTGATACTGAGTATCTGAAATGGGGGACACACCTGCTGAGTTAAAAAAACTATGCAGCTCTGACATATTCACCGCCCTGCTCCTGAGTTTTACTGCTTTCTTATTTACATGATAATTTATCCATTTACACAAATTGTAGAGCTGCTTTATTTCCTATAAAGGGCAGTTGTTTTAACCCAGTGTTCGCAACTGGTAACATTTTATTTTCACAATTTGAGTGGAGTATGCAACTGGAATTTAGTGGTTAGAGGCCAGGGATGTTGCTTAACAATGTATAATGCACAGGAAAGCCCCTTACAACAAAAATTAGCCATCCCAAAACGTCAATAGTGCTAGAGAAACACTGTCCTAACAACCATAAATATGCAGATTTGCTCCTCTATAATCTTGGTAGGTATTTTAAAGCAAAAGTAATAAATAGAATAACAGTAGTTCCCATACTTGATAAGATATTAGAATTACATACAAAGGTTTTGAGAACCATGCATTCCAGGACCCTTCCCTAGACCTGCTGAATGAGAATATTTGTGAATATATCTGTGTATTTTAAAGGGATAAACAGCTGCTTCTGTTAGCTACCTGTGCTTGAGAATAACAAAGATAATATCTCCATTCCTAGTGTGGTAGATAAAATGGATTTTGTTTTCTTATTCTGTTTATTCACCTGAAGAGTCTTTATTGATCTGTTCATTAAATTCTGCCTCCAAGCATGCACAGACATATAAAATAGAAAAATGAATTCCCCATCAAATTTGTCATCTATACACGGGAATTGAGAAATCAAGATAATGACTGAGATTATTAAAGTAATAGATATCATAGGAATTGTTAACAATTATAGTATGCTGCTATACTACAGTGTTTAGGATTCACGGTTTCTATTTCCAAGGGACTCACATTGATCGTCACAAAGAGGAAACATAAGAAAATCTTTTCAACTTCTATTAAAATTTATCCTCATGCTTATTGTCTCTGCTATTATTTTAATTAAAATAATAATTTGAGTAAAAGTAACAAATATCTTTATCTTTTTTGTTAGAACTTTTTTAAAGGAATAAATCCCATTGCTTTTCTCACTGTGATACATGTACTCTTTTGGAAAATAAATCATAAAACACACAAGAATACAAAAAGACAAAAGTGAATAATCACTAAATCACTTTATCCAGAGTTTAAAATTGCCTCAATTAAAAATATTCTATAATATTTTATATATACGTACAGAAATACATTAACATTTTATTAATTTAGAAAAGAATTTACACTGCTTCAATGTGGTCATTATAGAGTAGCAGGCATTAAGTCTACTGCCAAAAATTATTATGACAGCTGAGTAATTTAATAAATGTTAATGTAACTGAATCTGTGTCCCAAAAATTTCCAAAAAAGGGAGAGAAAGGCAGAAGACAGGGAGGCAAGAAAGAAGCAAATAAGGAAAGAAGGAACGATAACCTACCCCCAGATGGCTTTCTGATGAGTTTCTTCAAATCTTAAAGGGATAAATAATACCAATGTTATACACATTTATCTAAAAAATAAAGTGAGAGACTACTTTTTAATCTGTTCAATGGGGCTAGCACAATCTTGATACCAAAAGTCATAAGAAAGCAAGATTACAGGTTAAAATCTTTCATGAACATATATGGATAGCAATAAACAAACATTATAAACAAACAAACAACAAAAAATAAACACATTTACAGGCCCAGCACGGTGGCTCATGCCTGAAATCCCAGTATTTTGGGAGGCTGAAGTGGGCGGATCACCTGAGGTCAGGAGTTCGAGACCAGCCTGACCAACATGGAGAAACCTCATCTCTACTAAAAATACAAAATTAGCCAGGCTTGGTGGTGCATGCCTGTATTCTCAGCTACTTGGGAGGCTGAGGCAGGACAATCGCTTGAACCCAGGAGGTAGATGTTGCGGTGAGCCGAGATCATGCCATTGCACTCCAGCCTGGGCAACAAGAGCGAAACTCTGTTTCAAAAAATAAATTTAGCAAAAATAAAAATTTGTACAAATGGGCTTTGTTCCAAGAATGCAAGGTTAGTTTAACATTTTGCCAATCAGTAAGAATAAAAATCATTGTCATCTTAACAGAGGCATGAAGTTCACTGATAAATTATGACACTCATTTATTTTAAAAACAAAAGACAAAAAAAAAAATAAAAAAACTTTAGCTAGCTAAGAATAGAAACAGACTTCTATAATCTGAGTTATTTACAAAAAATGCCTATAACTAACATCATACTTAATGAGAAATTATTGAATCCTTTTCTCATACCTTGGGCAAAAGTCAAAGATGTCTACTATTATTGTTCTAATCAACATTTTACTAGAGATATTAGCCTATGGCCTATGCAATGAGTTTTCAAAAAAGAACTCAGAGGTAAAAAAAAAAATTGAAAAGGAAGAAATGAAACTATTATTTTCAGAATGTCATTATTACTTTAAAATTCTAGAAGAATAAATAAAAATTTAGAATAAGTCATTCAGTGAAGTCAATGCGCACAAAACTGATATACAAACATTTTATCTGTGTATAATTGCAAATTATATGAAATATTATTTAAAATTGCATCAAATCACATAAAATACCTAGGATTTATGACATTAAATTTGAGAAAGATTTCCACACTGGAAACTCTTAATATATTGCTGAGAAAAATTTAAAAATACTTTAATAAATGCTCATATATTGACCTGTTAGTAACGTTTCTGTTCTCCCTAAATTGATTTAATTATGCTAAATATTCACTTGAATATCAGTGTTCAAGCAAAATTATGGAGATGCAATGACTATAGAACAGACAAAACAGTCTTGCAAAAGACATTTAAAATAGGAAGACTTATAGCTAAAGTAAAGACATGTTTTAGGGAGTAATATCACTAAGATCATGAAATAAAAAGCTCTGGACTTTCCTTCCACAAAAGACACACTGATTCAACTGCAACACATGGATTAATATTCTTTGTGAAAAGTCTCAAAACTATTTGAGAGGCTCTTACATCGGAGCTAGTACAAAACCAACCACAGTAAAACTTGGAAGAAAAGCAGAGACATTTTCTGTCCATAATTTCCACCTTTGGCACAGTACCATGTGATTGAAAGGGAACTTCCAGCTCCCAGTCTTTCCCTGAGGAGTGAAGGCTTTGAACCACACATCGAGCATCCAGATTTTTCTGGGTGCTATCCAAGAGGGTTCCATATTGTCTGTGTTGGAGTGATGTTGGGCCAGATACATGCTAGTCCCCTGGGGGCTACAGAGAACAAAGTTGTGGTTTGAACAAGTGTGAGAACAATCACCACAGCTTTTCCCTACACCCTTCAGTTCAACATGAAACCAACAGACAAAACAAACAAAAGCAAAACAAGAACAAAACAAACAAACAGACAAAACAGTTCCCAGCTTTTCCTGGGAAGGAAAAGATTAAACCACATGTAAAGTGTTCTAACTCATCTGGGGGCTCCCTGGGAAACTAGCTTCTGTCCTATCTCTCTCAGAGGAAACCTAACGTTATGTAGATAACTGGGGTCCACATAGAACAAGCACACCAGTTTGGACTAGCACAAAGGTCTGAGAGGCTCAGGGAAACTCTGACCTGTTAGATTAGTAAAGATCTTATATTCTACAAGACCAATTCATAAAGACTGGGAGAAATAAAAGTTTATTTTCTTATTTGCATGAACAGCAACAAAAAGAGCCAAGGAAATTTAAGAAACAGGAACACAAAATCAAAACAAACAAACAAAACACTCAAGATAAAACTCCAAAAACAAATCCTAATAAAATGGAGCTATGTGATTTACTGACAGAGAATTGAAAATAAGTTTCATAAAAATGTTCAATGAGCTCAAGAGAGCAATGTAGGAAATAAATCAGAATTTTAACAAAGAGATACAAAACTTTTAAACGAACCAAACAGAACCTAGGAGTTGAAGAATGTAATAACTGAACGAAAATTTTTGATAGAGGTGTACAACAGCAGATCAGAGCAAGCAGAAGAAAGGACAGAGAAGATGAAGACAAGTCATTTGAAATTATCCATTCAGAGGAGGAGTTAAAAAAAAAAAGAAGGAAAAAGGCAAGAGTGCAGATAGGTTAACAGTCCTATAAGACACCACCAAGTGGACCAATATATGCATTATATGAGTCTCAGAAGGAGAAGAGAGAAATAATCAGAAAGCTGATTAAAAGTATAATGATTGTCTGGATGTGGTGAATCATGACTATAATCCCAGCATTTTGGGAGGCCGAGGCAGGCGGATCATTTGAGCCCAGGAGTTTGAGACCAGCCTGGGCAACATGATGAAACCCCACTTTCACTAAAAATGCAAATGAAAATAAATAAATAAATAAATAAATAAATAAATAAATAAATAAATAAATTGACTGAAAACTTCTCAAACCTGGGGAAAGAAAGAAATATTCAGATCCTAGAATCCCAAAGGATTTTGAATAAGACAAATGCAAAGAAAAATCCATACTGTGATACAGTATGTGGGTATATATATACTCTTACTCTATGACCCACTCCTGGAGTGCAGGCTGGTATGATCATGTCTCACTGTAGCCTCAAACTCCCAGGCTCAAGTAATCCTCCCACCTCAGCCTCCCAAGTAGCTAGAACTATATACAGACATGCTCCACCATACCTGGATAAATTATTTTTAAATTTTTTTTATAGTGACCAAGTCTTACTATATTGCCCATGCTAGTTCTAAACTTCAGTGTTCAAGCAATTCTTCTGCCTCAGCCTTTCAATTTGTTAGTACTATAGGCATGAGCCATCAAGCCCAGTCCAAGATACATTATAATCAAATTGTTAAAAGTCAAAGACAAAGTATAAAAGTTGTTGTAAAGATAAATATATAGACAAATACAGAGCACTGTACTACTGTAATAGTGTTGGGGAAATCACTTTTAATTCTAATATAAAAGTTAAAAGACAAAAGTATTAAAAATAACTATCATGAAAAATATATTAATAGGTACAGAATATAAATACAGTTGACCCTTGACCAACGTATGGATTGGGGGTGCCAACCCCCCATACATTTGAAAATTTGCATATAAATTTTGACTTGCCAAAAATTAACTACTAGTAGTCTAATGTTTACTGGAAGTCTTACCAATAACCTAAATACATTAACACATACTCCTAAACAACCAACAAATCAAAGAAATGAAAGATTAAAAAATCTTGAGATAAATGAAAATAAAAATACAACTTACCAAAACTTATGGGATATAGCAAAAGCAGTTCCAAGAAGAAAAAACTACAGCAATGAACACCTTTAGCAAAAGAACACCTTTAGCTAAAGAACACCTTTAGCATCTGTCACTGATGGACATTTGGGTTGATTCCAAGTCATTGCTATTGTGAATAGTGCTGCAATAAACATACATGTGCATGTGCCTTTATAGCAGCATGACTTAGCTGTTCCTATCCAGCCACCTTGGGCATGCCCCCCCATTACACTCTTATAGCTACTTGTACTTACTGAGTAGTAAACATTAAATTAGTATACTTACTACATGTAATTTACACTATAGTAAAACATTAAAAATAAAGATTTTGAAGTATAAATGCCATTTTCTACTTTGCATCATTCACGGTATCATACTGACATGTATGCATTTCTAATAGTTTACCAATTTAAATAACAGGTAACAAATTCATGACACAGATTTTTGCTCTGCATTATTACAAGTAATTTTATTACTGTTTTAAGCCATGCCAAACTTAGCAGCAATTATAAAAGTAAATCTGATTGATAATTCTAATTTCATTTCTTAGGTTAGTGGTGAAATTACTTTTTCGACTATTTATTAGCTAGCTATTTGTATATTTTTGTAAAATGACTGTATCCTTCATCCATTTTAATTTTTCACTGATTAATAGGCATTATTTATAAAACTACAAATAATAAGTGTTTGTGTCTTTGTGTTACAGCGCTTGCTTTCCCAGTTTGTCTTTTACTCCTTGATATTCTCTGCTGTATTTTTTAACAGTTTTATTGGAATATAATTTATGTACCATGTCATTTACTCATTTAACATGCACAGTTCAACATATTTTTATGATTTATTGAGTGAGAAGTGGCATTATGTTGTGGTTTTGCATTGTGGCACTTTTTTACACAAAGAGGTATGTATTTGTAGCAACTTCATATATGTTTCTGAAAAGTTAACTTTCTATTTCCAATTACGTCTTGCTATATTCTATGGCAATGATATATTCTTGCCTAGAATTTCTAACTATATTGATAACTTCAATTGTCTGGCTTTTAATGTCTATAACTTTGCCTTGTCTATGACTTTGATGCTAATATTAAAATACTGGTGCTTATGTATTCATTTTTTTAGGGGTACTTCTGCTTTCATTTGTTTGCTGTTTCCTTGTCTTCCTTTTAAATCATAAACTATCTAATTTAGTTTATTTTGCATTTCCTTACAACACCATAACTTCCTTTCATTTTCTGTCCTTTTATTTTGTTTTCTGTTTCTAATATTGCTTCTTTCTTTTTGGTAATAATTTCTTTTATGGTGTTTCCTTGATTTCTCACCAACCTGATATCCTCCCCTAGAGTTTTGGGCTTATCGAACTATCTTTTAGACCTACTATGTCGATTATCATATGTTTGAATAAATTTCATGTAAGAATCTATTAACTTTCAAATAAAAGAGGTTATACAAAACTAAATCCCCATTAAAATGTATATATTATATATATTATTTATAATATACAT
>NW_016804853.1:2552752-2556822 GCF_001698545.2 Rhinopithecus bieti
TTATATAATATACATAAACTCTGGATTTATAGTTCTTTCACCCTTACTTACTACAGATATTTTCATTTCATTTTCATTGCTTCATAGATTTTGATAATTTTCTACTTCATTAAATAATTACTATAGTATATATGTTTTAATGGAAATTACTATAATTATGTTTGTAAAGAATATAACAATTTTATGTTTATCTATACACAGTCCTGCTAATCTATTAAAATTACAATTGTTTCATATAAATAACAATATTTGTTTCAGGACTAAACTGACTTGATCATACAGATGCTTTACTTTTTATTAGATATTAGGTATAAGATGCATACATTCTGAGTGTTTTCATGTATACATTTTGGTTTTTGAAGTTGTTCATAAAGGCATATTTTTTGAATGTATATATATTTGAAAATATTTTTGGTAGTTTTACATGTGAACAAAATATTATTTATGTGTTCTTGGGACACACTCTTTTAAACTATTTATTTTTTATATTTAATCATGCTTTTTAAAAATATATATTTTAAGTTCCGGGATACATGTGCAGAATGTGCAGGTTACAAAGGTATACATGTGGCATGGTGGTTTGCTTCACCCATCAACCCATCATCTACATTAGGTATTTCCTTAATGCTGTACCTGTCCTAGTCCCTCACACCCAGACAGGCCCTGGTGTGTGATGTTCCCCATCCTGTGTCCATGTGTCCTCGTTATTTAACTCCCACTTATGAGTGAGAACATGTGGTGTTTGGTTTTCTGCTCCTGTGTTAGTTTGCTGAGAATGATGGTTTCCAGCTCCACCCACGTCCGTGCAAAGGACATGAACTCATTTTTTTTATGGCTGCATAGTATTCCATGGTGTATATGTGCCACATTTTCTTTATCCATTCCACCATTGATGGGCATTTGGGTTGGTTCCAAGTCTTTGCTATCATGAATAGTGCCGCAGTAAACATACATGTGCATATGTCTTTATAGTAGAATGATTTATACTCCTTTGGGTATATAACCAGTAATGGGATCACTGGGCCAAATGATATTTCTTGTTCTAGATCCTTCCTTGAGAAATAGCCATACTGTCTTCAACAATGGTTGAACTATTTTATACTGCCAACAACAGTGTAAAAGCATCCCTATTTCTCCACATCCTCTCCAGCATCTATTGTTTCTTGACTTTTTAATGATTGCTATTTTAACTGGCATGAGATGGTATCTCATTATGGTTTTGATTTGCATTTCTCTAATGACCAGTGATGATGAACATTTTTTCATATGTTTGTGGGCCACATGAATGTCTTCTTTTGAGAAGCATCTGTTCATATCATTTGCCCACTTTTTGATGAGGTTGTTTTTTTTCTTGTAAATTTGTTTAAGTTCCTTGTCAATTCTGGATTTAGATAAATAGATTTTTATCAGTTAGATAGATTGCAAAAATTTTCTCCCATTCTGTGGTCAACTGTTCACTCTGATAGTTTCTTTTGCTGTGCAGAAGCTCTTTAGTTTAATTAGATCCGGTTTGTCAATTTTGGCTTTTGTTACCATTGATTTTGGTGTTTTCGTCATGAAGTCTTTGCCCATGCCTGTATCCTGAATGGTATTGCCCAGGTTTTCTTCTACGGTTTTTATGTTTGTAGATCTTATGTTTAAAGTCTTTAATCCATCTTGAGTTAATTTTTGTGTAAGGTGTAAGGAAGAGGTTCGGTTTTAGTTTTCTGCATATGGCTAGCCCGTTTCCCTAACATAATTGATTAAATAGGGAATTATTTCCCCATTGCTTGCTTTTGTCAGGTTTGTCAAAGATCAGATGGTTGTAAATGTGTGGCATTATTTCTGAGGTCTTTGTTCTGTTCCCTTGGTCTATGTATCTGTCTTGGTACCAGTACCATGCTGTTTTGGTTACTGTAGCCTTGTATATAGTTTGAAGTCAGATAGCATGATGTCTCCAGCTTTGTTCTTTTTTCTTAGGATTGTCTTGGCTATACAGGCATTTTTTCAGTTCCATATGAAATTTAAAGTACTTCTTTCTAATTCTGTGAAGAAAGTCAATGGTAGCTTGACGGGGATAGCACTGAATCTATAAATTACTTTGGGCAGTATGACCATATTTATAATATTGATTCTTCCTATCCATGAACATGGAATGTTTTTCCATTTGTTTGTGCCCTCTCTTATTAATTCCTTGAGCAGTGGTTTTTAGTTCTCCTTCAATAGCTCCTTCACATCCCTTGTAAGTTGTATTCCTAGGTATGTTATTATCTTTGTAGCAATTGTAAATGGGACTTCACTCATGATTTGGCTCTCTGTTTGTCTATTAATGATATATAGGAATGTTTGTGATTTTTGCACATTGATTTTGTATCCTGAGGCTTTGCTGAAGTTGCTTATCAGCTTAAACAGATTTTGGGCTGAGACAATGGGGTTTTCTAAGTATACAATCATATTATCTGCAAACAGAGACAATTTGACTTCCTCTCTTCCTATTTGAATTCTCTTTATTTCTTTTCCTTTCCTAACTGCCCTGGCCAGAACGCCCAACACTGTGTTGAATAGGAGTGGTGAGAGAGGGCATCCTTGTCTTGTGCCACTTTTCAAAGGGAATGCTTCAGCTTTTGCCCATTCAGTATGATATTGGTTGTGGGTTTGTCATAAATAGCTCTTATTATTTTGAGATACGTTCCATCAATACCTAGTTTATTGAGAGTTTTTAGCATGAATAGGGTGTTAAATTTTATCAAAGACCTTTTCTGCATCTATTGAGATAATCATGTGGTTTTTGTCATTGGTTCTATTCATGTGATGGATTACATTTATTGATTTGCATATGTTGAACCAGGCTTGCATCCCAGGGATGAAGCCAACTTGATCATGGTGGAAAAGCTTTTTAATGTGCTGCCGGATTCTGTTTGCCAGTATTTTATTAAGTATTTTCACATTGATATTCATCATGGATATTGGCCTGAAATTTCCTTTTTTGGTTGTGTCTGTGCCAGGTTTTGGTATTAGGATGATGCTGTCCTCATAATATGAGTTAGCGGGGAGTCCCTCTTTTTATTGTTTGGAATAGTTTCAGAAGGAATGGTACCAGCTCCTCTTTGTACCTCTGGTAGAATTTGGGTGTGAATCTGTGTGATCCTGGGCTTTCTTTGGTTCATATGCTATTAATTACTGACTCAATTTCAGAACTTGTTATTGGTCTGTTTAGGGATTCAACTTCTTCCTGGTTTAGTCTTGGGATGGTGTGTGCATCCAGGAATTTATCCATTTCTTCTAGATTTTCTAGTTTATTTGCATAGAAGTGTTTATATTATTCTCTGATGGTAGTTTGTATTTCTGTGGGATCACTGGTGATTTCCCCTTTATCATTTTTTATTGTGTCTATTTGATTTTTCTCTCTTTTCTTCTTTATTAATTTGTTTAGTGATCTATCTATTTTCTTAATGTTTTCAAAAAAACAGCTCTGGATTCATTGATTTTTTGAAGGGTTTTTTGTGTCTCTAACACCTTCAGCTCTGCTCTGATCTTATTTATTCCTTGACTTTTGTTAGCTTTTGAATTTGTTTGCTCTCCCTTCTCTAGTTCTTTTAATTGTGATGTTAGGGTGTTGATTTTAGATCTTTCCTGCTTTCTCCTAGCCACACGTTTTTATAAAGCAGTTCTCCCTGAATAATAATCCTTTAGTTTTTGAAATCTAAAACTACAGTGAAAAAATAGTGAAAATATTATTATTATTTTATTTATCAAAATTCAAATGTATCTTCTTTCTAAATATTTGAAGTGTATTTTCCCTAAGTTTTAAGTTAAAAAAAAAAAAGTATAAATTTTCTACTTTGCTAATATCAGGCTAGTTTTTTTAACATAAAAATCAGATATTCATTTACTGCATATTTTTATTATATTTTATCCTATTTGTACTATTTTGGAATACCAATCTGTCCCTTCTTCATATCTACTCTCTTGTTTATTATCCTATAGAAGGTATTATTTTATTCTTGAATTTCTGTGAAAATTAAAATGTCTTAAATATTTTTGATTTGCAGAATTTATTACTATTGTGATTTCTTTTCTTTTCTTTCTTT
>NW_016804853.1:2559104-2565565 GCF_001698545.2 Rhinopithecus bieti
TTCAGTCCTCACTAGGCTCATCGACTTCTTCATTCCAGTCCATGGGTTCTTATGGGCCTTTCGGCAGGATGCCCACATACAGTCAGTTCAGTCCAAGTTCCTTAGTTGGGCAGCAGTTTGGTGCTGTTGGTGTTGCTGGAAACTCTTTGACGTCCTTTGGAACAGAAACATCAAACAGTGGTACCTTACCCCAAAGTAGTGCGGTTGGTTCTGCCTTTACACAGGATACAAGATCTCTAAAAACACAGTTATCTCAAGGTAAGCTATCTCATCCTAAAGTATTTCCATTCTAAACTTCTATAGTGGTTTTTGTCTTTTTCTGAATGTAAGAGCTTTTGCAGCTTGTAAATTACGTGTATAATTTCCATTTGGTTCTTTTAAAAGTTTTCTCCAAATTGCTGTATTGCAATGAATATATTATTGAATGACTCTCACTATTTAGACTTATTACAGTTCTTAGATCATGAAACTAAAAAGTTGAGCATTCTCTAAGTTGGACTTTTTTTGCAAAGAAATTATATAACTTGTATGTAACACTTAAATATATCACATTAGGCTCAGACTCACCATTAAAGTTGAGCTATCCAAGATGAATTGGAAATATCATCTGAAAAAAGCTGTGTATTATACTGTTACATTTTCCCTAACATCCCCACAGGATGGAGAGTAGTAGTTCTCAATGTAGGCCACCCACAACTGAATCATCTGGGTTGCTTCTTAAAAATTTAAATCCTGAGACTTATACATCAGAATACCTGGAGCCTGAGGATTTGTATTTTAATAAGCTTCTTAAAGGATTGTTTTATTTATTAAAATTCTGCTTTTCAACCAGCCAGTCTCATAATTTTAAATGGTTATCCATACCTTTTATTCTTTCTTTTCTTTCTTTCTTTTTTCTTAATCTGCTTTTGCTTTCAATGCTTATATTTTTATTCTAAAGAATACTAATCATTTAAAAAATAGTTTGTTATACTTATTTCTTATATATAAAAAAAGTTTTTTAAAATAAAGAATGCTTGTACTCATGAGATCTAATATTTTTGTTTGAATAACAATGTCTTTGACAGATATATGCAGCTATATCCATCAGTATGCACCAGTTGAATAAACTATGGTAGCTTCACTTAAAGGAGAGTAAAAAATGACTGCAAAGATTATGAGAAACGCAACCAAATATTAATAGAGACCTAATCCATGAATATATGGTTATGGGGGTTGGGGAGAAAATGTACAGAATCATACATTTTATTATGTATAATAAAACAGTATATTTTATTATTTACATTCTGAAGTCTTATAGTATGCTATCATAATATAAAAGGTAGGAGAAGTAAATACGTGTAGATGTGTACATAGATATTCACTCATATTTTAACAAAGAAAAGATGAGACAATACATTTAAAACTTACTTAAGAAGAAAGGGTATGAGGAAGAAAGGAACGGTAGTGATGGAGATAAGAGTTAGGCTTCTCTTAATACACTCTCTTTCAATAAGCTTATTTTATAATGTTGAATTTGGAACTAAATAGTGTTTTATTTAATAATAATAGTCACAAAGCATAAAAAACGAAAAAACAAATTCCTAAAAGCTGAAAGGAAACTGAAACAAATGTACTTAAATAGGTATATCCATTTGGAGCATAACAGAGAATTATTTCAAGTGATAGCAAAATATAATCTTTTGACTACATATTTCTGGTAAGACACATGAAGAGGATTAAAATAATCCCAAGTTGCATTCAGTCGTCTTCTAGTTCCTAGTAATAATTATATAGATGTGGATATAGATATAGAAATTATTATGTGCATATTTTTGGATAAAGCAACTAAACAACTAATTATTTTACTGTGTTAGAAACCAAGCTATTTTTCAGCATAACAACATACATAAGTGCATAGGTTAAAAAAAGTGACCCTGAATATAAATTTAAAATACCATTATAAACTGATATTTTGTTTCTTCGTTTTAATCAATATATATTTTCTAACTCAATAAACTAAATTTTTTTAACAGTAAGTACCATTAGAATCTATAATGTGATTTTTAAGACCACTTTCCATTAAAGTAATTACAGTAATTACAGTTTCTTAGAGAAACAGCAGCTTCCAGGTCTTGTGAATGCCACTGGGTAAGCCTGAGACAAGGCAATATGACAAACCACAGAGTGTATCAAATGCTACTGAGGCCATGCCAAAAGGAAACAGGAGCCCCTGAAAGGGATTTCACTCATTAGAGTTGAACATGTCATGAGGGCACGAGGCCAAAACTTTTCAAATATAAAAAATATTAGTTTATAATGACACTAAAATATATTTATTATTCAATTATGAAGGTTTCTAAAGCATCATATATTTTCTCAAAATTAATAGGAGTGGGGAAAATAAGCATTTAATTATTCTTTATCTTCTGAACAAACTCAGAATATCCTAATATTTGATAAGGAAAATCATTTTTTGTCTTTTGTCAGATAATTACACTAGCAGATGCAAAAGGAATGATGAAATTAGAAAATTACTATTTTGAAACCCGTTATAAATAATGGATTGAGGCTATGATCATCAGTGTTTGCTAAAACCATTAGGCAAACGGTTAATGGGACACTTTACAATGGATGGATCAGGTTAAAAACACTTGAACCTACTTCTCGATCTTCTCACTTATAGGGATAAACAGACATTATGAACCTCCTGATGTGGTACAAAAAGCAATACATCACCTATAAAGAAATATTGTCATCCCTAACAAATGAACACAAATCTAATCAAGCATCTTGTTTTATCAGTTAAGAAAATGAGGAAGCACTCACGAAATTCTGTAAGTCAAATGACCCAGTTTAAAGTGAGAATTTTGTTTTAAGTTTTAAACAAATTAAAAGATACGTCAAGTAAACAAATATGTGGACCTTGTCTGCAACCCAAGAAAATGAACTATAAAAATACACTTTGAGATAACTGAACATGGGCTGTATTGGATATTACTGAGGAAATACTACAAATTTGGTGACATGTGATAATGACATTTTGATTATGATTTAAAAGACCCTTATCTGTTCATTATCTATATGGAAATATTAATGAGTGAAATAATAAACTTGAAACTTACATTTCAATGCTCTAACAAAAGCAAAAAAGCAGTAGAGAAAATAGGGATGAAACAAGATTGGCTGAATGAGGATAATTCTTGCATCTTGATGGTGGAAACGGGGGCATTCATTATACTATTCATTATCTTTGCATATTTTTATAATTTCTATTAACAGATTGAAATTGTCAGTTTGTATATTTACCATTCATTAAGATATTATTTTGGAAAAACAATTGCCTTTTTTATTTAATAAATTCTGAAACTGACAATTCTGTTTTCTATAATGTTTTAGTTCACAGAGAAGTTAATTTATTATTAACAAAGTTTTTTTTAAGGAAATATTGCATCTAGGTTATCCAGGATAAATTCAATGGATAGCTTAAAAATTTCCCTAGTGTATAAATGATTAATGAAGGGGAGAGAGAAAGATAAAAGAGAGGGAGAGGAAGAAAGAGGAGAGGGAGAGCAAGAAAGAGGAGACTGAGAGAGAATTATTATAGACAACTTTTCTTTCATTAAATAATTAGTATATGCTTCACAGCAGAAAATATTCATTGGGGAATTGCCTTGAGAAGTACATTTAAGAAAGTAACAAAACATTTGTAATAGAAATTGAATTACTATTAATCAACATATTTACTTACTTTGAATGGGTAAATAAAAATTTAAAATAAGTTTTAAAAAAATGATAACAGCAGCTCAAGAATTAGCCTTTGTTAATACATCTACAAATATTGTTTTCTGTCTCTACTGACTTCATTACTTCCTTCAGTAACACAGTGGTTTTTCTCTGATTTCAGGAACACATTCTACCATGGAAGAACTTACATTTTAAGTATACATATGGCAAAGTTAAGTTAGCCTCTTGAAGGTTAAATTATGGACAGCGTTACATAGGAATATCATGGAAATATGTATAAATTTGCTTGTGAGAGTATTTTAAGAAACCAAATACAAGTTGGAGACTAAACATAGAAAACAGTAAAATCAGAGCAAAGAATAGAACACAACTGATTGTTTTTTATGCTTTCTTTAAATACAAGATGACCATTTGAGCAAACCCATAGCTCTTGATACAATGGTCATGAAAACAGCTGCACTATGGGTGACCAATTTTGTCTGCCATAACATGGGCTATTAAAGATAAATACGATTACTAACTCCAGAATCTAAAAAAAAAGCAACAAAATCAATAATTTAATAAAATGAATAAATGAAAATAATGAATGAACTAGAAATCAAGTAATATAGTATAAAAACAAAAGAAAATTTTTTGAAAATGCTAACTGCTCTCACTTCTTCCAGAGTACTCCTTTCTTCAACTCAAAGTAAACATTGCTATGAGTTTTATCTTCTGAATGTGTATGTCAGATCTCCCCATTTTTCTCCTCAAGAACACATAATTTTCTCACCAAGTCGGAAAATAATCTCAGGTCTTGAAGTGGTTATTCCAAAAACTCCATATTATAATCATCCCTCATGATTTCTATACAATATTTATGCTTTTTAGTATCAATACTGAATAACTATCATCCTTTATATATCACATATATATTCCTGAATACATTTCTGTGTTAATTGTAATTATTTAATCTGAATTACATTACAAAATAGTGTTTAATATAATAACTTTTAAGCAAATCTGTGTTGGTTCAAAATCTGTCTCTAATATTTGCTAGATCTGTGAACCTGAAGCTTACTCAAACTTTAGTGGAATCATGGAAAATGAGGATAATAATAGTACCTAATTAAATGAGTTTTATTGGGAGTCAATGAGTTAACAAATGAAAAGAACATAAAAGAATACAAGAGCCAGGCACAGTTGCTCATGCCTGTAATCCCAGCAACTCAGGAGGCTAAGACAGGGCGATGTCTTGAGCCCAGAAATTTGAGGCTGCAGTGAGCTATGGTTACGCCACTGCACTCCAGCCTGGGTGGCAGAGTGAGATTCCCTCTCTAACAAACAAGCAAATAAATAAACAAAACATTAAAATAAAAGAATGCCTGTGCGCAGTAAACACTATATTTGCCATTGTTGCTATTATGCATATACAGGTCTAAAGAACTTCACTTTAAAATATCTTATTTTGGTCATATGTTTTCTATCAGATTACACAATTTTCAAGTGTAGTATCCAAATCTGATTTTTTATTGTTACCTCAACATACACAGAAGATTATCATTCTCATGATAAACCTCTAATAAATGTTTACCGAATGAATGACATAGTCTCTTCTCTAAAAAAAAAAAAAAAAAAAAGTCGTTTGTACTCACTTAAAAGTGACAGACTGTCTACCCATCTTAGATTTGATCTCAACCACTAAACTATGTTTTTGACTAAAAAGTAAAGAGGAATATTTTAAGGACATCTTTGTCTTAAATCTCATGAAGAATTTCAAGCTAATGGCTTTAATTCCCATTTCTATTCACTTTTCTGTTTTATTAAAATGATGTGAAAATTTTATCATTTCTCTGGAGACCATCAGTTAAAAGTGAAGACCACTGAGCTGCTTATAGATATTTTGTCTAATTAAATTAAGTAGCCAAGTGTATTAATTTTATTACTTTTTTGGACTAAAATAAATAGTCAAATTTATTTAAATCAGATCACTCTCTATTCTACCATATGGAAAATAATAGGATTTAACAGAACACTCAGCAGCTTTTGCAACTGAGGGGCTCCAGAGTCTTCGCTGGATATGGCACAACAAGCAGCATCTATCTGACATGACAATTCTTGGATTAGTGATAGAGATTGTTTGAACACATGTGAGACTTTCCTTCTTGTTCCCCCAAAGCATTGAGATTTATCATCACAGGAGTCTGAGGTCTTGCATAAGTAAAAGAGGTATACAAGTCAGAAACATTTACAAAAAATAAAATACTAGACAGGCGTGGTGGACCTTGCTTAAACTCTAAGCTGCTCAGGAGGCTGAGGTGGGAGGATCTTGAGCCCAGGACTTTGATACTGCAGTGAGCTATGATCACACCGTTGTACATCTTTACCTTGATAGATCCTCATCATTCCCTGTTGTATCTATTTCAGGGTCATTCCATAAAAGAAAAGTTCAGGCTTGTTAATGTGATATAAAGCGTATTGCTCACAAAATGCCATTCCTTATATTCACGGACGACTTCAGTAAATGTCTGACTTTGTTTCCGACTGGTATGCCTCCTTTGCTTATGCAAGACCTCCAACTCCTGTGATGAGAAATCTCATTGCTTTTGGGGAGCAATGAGAAAATTCTCATATGTGTTCAAATAATCTCCATCACCACTCTGAGAATTGTTATGCCAAATAGCTGCTGTTTGTTGTCCTGTGTCCAACTAGAGCAACAGGGTGAGACCCTGAGAAAGAAAGGAGAGGAGGGGAGG